>NW_006239406.1:145156-196438 GCF_000226075.1 Solanum tuberosum | reverse complement strand
GGGTGTGTGGAACCAAAACAAAAATTATTTCAGGTTTGAAAACTAGTAGTAAGACACAGAGGGGTTCACAAACAGAATCAAGGAATGGTGGGATACTTTCAACTTCTCCAGGAGACCAAATTTCATACTTGCTTCAAACTTAAGGCATTAAAAAGAAAAGCTTAAGGTTTGAAGCATTAATGATCAAGGGAATTGGGGAGCCAAAAGGATGAACTTACTCAAAGAACTGGTTGTTTTTTATGAAGTTAGTAAGGGTAGATCACTAACTGAGGTAACAAGGTACAATTTTGGATTATTGGAGTATAAGAAATTGGTCAAATATGAAGAAATTTCATCAAGACAACAAGATCACTGTGGTTAAAGGAGGGGAACATGAACACTAATTTCTTCCACAGATTGGCCAATGCACACAAGAGGTACAACAACATTGATCAATCAGTAATCCAAGGAGAACAAACCCAAGATCCTGCCAGAATTAAAGGGGAGATAGTAGATTTCTACAAGAAGCTATATACAAAGACTATTGATCAAATTAAAGGGGAGATAGTAGAATCCAACAATTGTATGTCTGTTTTTCTAGTTTTTAATGAGTTTTTGCTTATATATTCTGTCTCTATTTATTTTAGTCTTTTTTCTTTTAAATTGTGCTTCACTTCAATGACATGAGCGCTTTGCTTCTTGCTTCGCTTAAGGCGTGAAGCCAGACCTTTTCACTTTTTACTGCTTCGCACTCCCCTAAACACTGATTGGAACAAACAAAAGATTATAAAAGAAAAACTCTGGTGGATTTAGTTGTTTTTTAGCTTTATTTCCTGCATTTGCATTGTTCAAATGTAGCATTCAAGTGGTCCAAGGTGGCAGACTTAATATCTAGTTGTCATGAGTGGCTTGGGCTCGAAACCCTCTTCTGTCATTATACCCTTTTAACTGCGCCAACTGATATGGGATTGATGCATAGTTGAATGTTTTTACTGCTTTAATGTATTGGTTTAATGTGGCAGCTCTGGGTTAGTTTTTGTAACAACAGAATTTCTTTTGCGTAGATAATTTGCATGACCATCCAACAGAACATGAATTAGGGTACTACTTATTGTAATTTCTCACTGTAACTTGTTTATTTTCCTTTCTGGGAAAACTTTAAAACCTGCTACTTGTTGTAATTTATTTTCTGACAATTACTTATTCACTCTCCTGTGGGGGGTGCGGGTGTGTATGTGTGTGTGTGTGTGTTCTGTATTAGTTGTTCTGCTTACTTTTCCTATGGGATGGGTAATTCAAGCTCTATCTTGCCTTGCCAATGTATATTCTCTTGAGAAGTGTGAGATTTTAACATGCTGGAGTTTTATTCAGGTTCAGATCTGAGATATCCTTGCCAATCATGAAAGAATTGGTTCCTCATTATCTTCAAGAAAGTGGCAAGGTTTGTTTCCAATCATGTTTGCTATTGTTAACCTTCCATCACTCTTTATGTTCTGGTAGTGTTTGATGCATGAACTGTTATTTTATGTTTAATTTGGGAGTTTTGTTTCATTTTTTAACTTCTCATCTCGTCTCTTTTTCTGGGAGTTCAATTTCTTGCCCTTCTAGACTGATAATTATAGCTTCAGTACAGGGGCTAGGGTAGCTCCTTCTTTACTTTTCAGGATTGAAATCTTCTCTATTTAAATATTCTATGTTATTTTGCCTTTTTGTGGTAAAGTTCCACACGGCTTTTTCATGAAGATAATTTTTTGGGTATGATAAGAAAAGCCCTGCATTCAAGGTGTTCACAAAAAAAAGTAAAGAGCCCTACAGAAATATGATAATTTACTTAGAACATAAAGCAGCATGTTTCAAGTCAAGGAAGTAGCTAACATCCAGTGTTTAGCAAATATTTTGAGTTGTAAGATAGAAAATCTCCCAACTACATATCTAGGGATGCCATTGGGTAACAACTACAAAGAATTAGAAATATGGGATGGAATTGTGGAGAAGACTGAGAAAAAATTAGCCACCTGGAAGACACAATACCTATCTCTGGGAGGAAGAATAACAATGATCAATTCTGTCTTAGATGCTCTCCCTACTTATGTTATGTCTCTCTTCCCCTTACCTGCAAAGGTGGAAGATAGATTAGATAAACTAAGGAGAGATTTTCTTTGGTTGGGCAACAAGGAAGGAAAGGGCATTCACTTGGTCAAATGGCAAACTGCCCAACTAAGCAAGAAATCAGGAGGTCTTGGCATTAAGAATCTAGGTCTGCAAAATAGGTGCTTACTGTCAAAATGGCTATGGAGGTTTGGTAAAGAGGGGCAGGCTCTGTGGAAGGATGTTATTGTTAGCAAGTATGGACAAACTGATCCATGGACATCCAACACTGTGACCAACACCTATGGGGTCTCAGTTTGGAGGTCTATCAGAAATTTGTGGCCAAAACTAGCGAGGAACATATGCTACAAGGTGGGTGAGGGGACTAGGATCCTTTTTTGGAAAGACAAGTGGATAGGACAGAACTCCCTCATGGAGGACTTTGCAGATTTGTACTCTCTTTGCGACAACCCTGGAGCATCTATTGCTGAGATGTGGTTTCAGCAAGGGTGGAATATAACCCTTAGGAGGCTCTTAAATGACTGGGAGGTGGATAGAGTAGCCAATTTACTGCAAAGGTTGGAAGATTTTCCGGGACTCAACACTAATCCTGATGCAATCAGATGGAAACATGATAGGGATGGGGAATTTTCTGTTGGAAGAATGTACAAAAGAGACCTGGCAACACACCCGGGGGGCATTTTTGGACCTTGGAAACAAATTTGGAAATCCAACACCCCAACCAAGATAAAGTGTTTCACATGGTTAGTGTGCAGAAGAGCATGTCTGACTCAGGAGAGACTGAAAAAAAGAGGATTTCAGATTGTTTCTAGGTGCTTCTTTTGCCATGAGAAGGAGGAAACAAACAATCATTTGTTCCTTCACTGTAGAGTGACTTCCCAGATATGGTATATGCTTCAAAGCATTATTCAAGATCCTTGGGTGGTGCCTGAGCATACTGCTGACCTACTAAACTGTTGGATGAGAAGAGGGGGGAGTAAAACACAGAAAAAATGGTGGAATCTAGTTCCATCTTGCATATGGTGGTCAATTTGGAAGGAAAGAAACAATAGGTGCTTTAAGAATATTACTAACCCAATGCAGAAAGTTAAAGAAAACTGCATTAATACTCTATATTTTTGGTGTAAAGAAGAGGGTATATATGAAGTAGATCAGTTTTTTACCATTCTCAAAAAAAAAAAACATTCAATCATCTTTGCTGATTGGAAAGTATATATAATCGAAATATTGAAAAAACTATGAAGGTTCTGCTAATATCTACTTAATCATTTTCAGTTTCTTCATACCTCATCCATTTCGTTTGTTCCAAATTGCCACACGAGTGCCAAAAGTGCTACTTGCTGTGTTCTTCTTCGCTCCTCCTTTTGAACTTCCACTATAGTAACATCTCTGTGATTGTTCATGGCAGTACACCCTCAATGTCAATCCCAAACATTCATTGCATCAATACCTGTATGCCACCTTAATCTTGCCATGAAGATGTGAATGCCAAATGCTGTGGATTGTCCCACTTTTCCTTTTAAGCCACTTATAGTGGTTGATGCAATTTGTTCTTAGTGTGATTACTTTTTAACAAACGTGTTGTCTATATTCTACAGTTTTAGAACACCTCTTACCAGCTCTAAATTAACCTACTCAACCTATCTATTCTTAATTGAGACGTATTCAGCCTATGTGCTCTTAATTGACTCCTTAACTACTCTAGAAGAATCTTAGAACTGTCAGAATCTGTATGCTCTTTATTGTTTACTCATTGTGATATTTAGTCGTAGACCCAACAAGCCTACTATAGCCCGTAATCTTTGGCCTTGATAGTTTTGAATTATCTGATGGGTGTTATGAGCCTTTTGAATTTTCAAAGCCATACCTTCTCTTTCCTGTTGTTCTCGTCCTGCACATGAGATCCTAAGATCTCCTTTCTATCTGTCTCTTTCCTAATTCCCCTTTCCCCTTTTTTTTAACCCGGTGTACCAACTGCATCACAGAGCTCGCAACCTTCAACAATGAGTTATTTTCCAATTTCCTGCCTCTTATGTTTTGAAGATCTTCTGTCAGATCATTATGATGGTGAGCCATACATAGCCTGGATTTTTCTTTAGTTTCCTTTCTTAACTTTTAAAGTAGATTCCTTATCTTGAATCACTGTTTTTTCAGCCAAGATAATATCTGGAACAGCTATGTTACTCGTTTTATGTTCCCAGCCATAGATAATTGTTTTTTTCTTAGGCAGCTTCCACTTGATGATTAATTTTCATGCTACCTTAGCCATCTGTCCAAGTCCCACTGGATGTCCCTCTTTTGGTTATGTTCATTTTGTTGTGGACAGGCGACATGCATGATAGTCCTGATGACATCATAATTTCTTTATGTTTTCTTTCTTGTAGGAAAGGCTGGATTACTTGGAAGATGGAAAGAATATCTTCAAGCTTCGTTTACGATTATGTTCATCATTATACCCAGTTAGTGAGCGCATTAGGGATTTTTTCCTCGAGTATGATAGGCATACTCTACGGACAAGCCCCCCTTGGGGATCTGAACTTCTTGAGGTAACATAACTAGAGTTGTCATTGACCATTAGTTGTTATTCCCTGTGCTGTAGTTATCCCATTCTAAAGGTACTGTGCAAAAGTTGGGACTTTGTTTTCCCTTTTTTTTGTTTGTTAATTTGTTTGAAAAGTTAACTGTAAAGGACTGAATATTACTGGAGCTTACAAATCAACTGAAATATAAAAATAGGTAGTAGGGAACCTATCTTGGTAATGAGATACTGCTAAAGAATGCAATGTTTGAAATCCAACACGTTTCCTCTTATTTTTCATTAACATACAAATCAGTAGAAATGCAGAAAAATAAATATCGGGGAACGTATCCTGGTAATGAGATACTTCCTTCGTTTCAATTTGTTTGACCTACTTTCCTTTTTAGTCCGTTTAAAAAAAATGACTCTTTCCCTTTTTAGCATCTCTTTAATTTCAACTTTCCACGTGGCATGTTTAAGACCACAAGATTAAAGGGCATTTTGATACATTTGATTCAAAAGTCTCCTGTAGTTCTTAAACTCCGTGTCAAGTCAAAATTGGCCAAACAAATTGAAATGGAAGGAGTACAAAGAAATGAAATGTTTGAAATTGGACATATATTTTTTTTTAATTAATAAGTACATCTGGTGAGTATATTGTAATTACCTTTATAACTGGCACAAAACTTTCTTGGTTTGCTTGATGAGGGAAAACTATTGTTATTTGCATGGTCATTAAACTTTTCTCGGTTTGCTTGAAAAGGAAAATTTTGCATGAGCATTTTATCACTCTCATAAGTTTGCATTTAAGTACACACATGAACCTAAATATTGGGTTATGCGTGCAATAGGATTTTGAGCTGTTGTGTCCCACATTGGTTGTCAAAGAGCAGGCCTAAGGGCTTATAAATGTCTTGAGCCACTTTATGGTGTGGTTCCATGTGCTTCTAGCACCCAAATGTTCTCTACCCTATGGTGGTTTTGGATTTCTCAGAAGACCCATCGGAGAGAGAGTAACGCAAAAACAGCCCTAGCAGTCGACAAAAATTGAAGCACGAAACTTGTCTGACTGGATTTTCTTTCTCGGATTTTTTGCCAATGCTCTAATACTATGTGAGAAATAAATATTTGAGAAATGTTATTTAGATGTGTAATACTTTATTACATTCAGCCTTATTTATATACACTACAATATAGTCCTTTTCCACGCAGGACACTATATACAATCCTTTTACTATTACTATTCTAACACAAGAGATGCCACTTATATAGATGTCCTAGGCTATGCACAATATGGTTGGCAATCAATTCGAATGTTGATAAAATTATTACTATATGTAAGGGAGGATATCAAAGTTTTGTAGTCCTCACAAGAGTAATATTAGACTTTTTATTCTTTGATGTGTTAAGCTAATACATGTGACCTCATTCAATCTCTTAAGATCACTCTTTGTGGCCCTTTGTAATTGGTGCATGTGTGATTCTTTGTTGTTTTCTTGTTGTCCTTTATTTGGTTACTTTTTATATTATTTGTATGGTAAATTTAAGTAATTTTTTAGCCAAGTTTTATTTCCCAACGGGAGCATTTACTAGGTAATACTCTCTCCGTCCCATTTTATGTGACATCCTTTCCTTTTTAGTCTATCCCAAAAAGAATGTCACCTTACTATACCGTAAAACCTCTCTAAATTAATATTGTAGGGACCATGAAATATTATTCCCTCGGTCCCAATTTATATGAGTTTGTTTGATTTGACACAGAGTTTAAGAAAGAAAGAAAAACTTTTTAAATTTGTGGTCTAAAATAAGTCATATATTTGTGTGGCTAAAAATTATTTCGTTAAGGGCTCATTTGGTAGGGAGTATTAGAAGAAATAATCCATGTATTATGTATGGTATGATTTAGCATTATGTTTGGTAGGAATTTTAGGCCTATATGTAACTAGTCCATGGATTAGTTATACACCCTACATGGTATTATAGGATGTATAACTAATTCCTTCCATTTGATGGTATTAGTAATACATAGGATTTAATACCATGTGATTAATCTATGTAGAGACAAAAAATACCCCTCAAATCCTTTTAATCATTTTATTTATTTTCTTGATTTTATGTTCTATATTTGTACTAGTAAATTTATTTAAATAAATCAGCTTACAGATTTATTATTTAGAGAGAGTTGTTTGTTGCTAAATAAATCCAATGCAAATCAATATAATATTTGAAATGTGAGTTGTTTAACATTTACTAATTGAAAAGGCAAATATATGACCACATGATGTTTGTGATCTTAATTGATGTATTATTTGTTGATATATATGTGATTTTCTAATTATTTGTATTTTTGAACAATTTATAAAATTGCATACATATTAAAACTACAACTTTAATTTGCAATTTTTTATGTGTAAAGCAAAAGGTTTATTCGATTTCACTATTGTATATCGTCTTTTGGTTTTAAAAGTAGATGGTCTATCTTTTTTAAATTGAAAACTGATGTTTTGTGAGTGATCAATTTATTAAGATGATAGTTATTTACCCTCAAATAATTCAAGTGGGAAAATAACAAATATGGCGACAAGATTGTTCTTCTCCTTCTTTCTCAAAAAGGTTGTTCTTCTCCTAGCTAGTTAGAAGGGGACAAAAAAATATATTGTCTGGAGTTATCTACCTTGACCCAATTACATAAAATAGAAAATCCCATACTAATTCAAGGGTATAATCGAAAAGAAGTTTTTTGTTATGTTTTAATCCAAACACAAGATTAGGTGGAAAGTAATGAACCAAACACTTAATAAAAAATAATCTTTGCATTACTAATTCCTGCGTTATTAATCTTTGTTCCAAATGACCCCAAAGGGTAAAATGAGCATTTTAAAGTTAAATTGTTACTAAATATAGAAATGTGTCATTCTTTTTGGGACTGACTAAAAAGGATATAAATTGGGACAAAGAGAGTATTATTTTATAGAATTATTATTTAATTGATAAATTAATATTTATTAATTTAAAGAGTGTTTTCGAGACTCAATGAAGGTTAATTTTGATTACATCGTTGGGGATGAAGCCTCAAGGAATTTAAATGAATCCTCCTGTGAAAACGACATTCATGAATTTGAAGTCATGATTAATAATCTTGGTTACCGAATAAGATGGATGCCATTAGTTTGTTAGATTACCCAGGTGAAAGATGAGGTTCAAAGCTTAGAAGAAATTGTTGATACCATCGGAGAAAACAATGTTGATGATGAAGTTGAAGACGAGACAATACCTTTGGAACCAGTTACGTATAAGGAAGCAAGTATCGTGTTTAGAGCTCTTCAACATTTTTTGGTGCAGTTCAAGGAGACAACATCAAAACTTTTGAATGCAATAAGAAAAGTTAGAGATGAGTTTCAAGTAGATTTTTTTTTTTTTTTGATAACCGAGAAATCCGTCTGTGACCCGCCCTTTGGACCAATCACAGCCTTCTAAACTCGGTGGATAATGGGCCCGCCCCTCTACCCTTCTCCACTTAAATACCGGGCTTCGCTTTGCATGGTGTGGGGCTTGAACCTGCGACCTAAGCCACAAATCCTCCACCCTTTGCCACTTGAGCTAGGCCTTGAGGGCAGTTTCAAGTAGATTTAAATTTTAACAAAAATTAAAAACACTAAAATCATATTTCACTAAATTGTCTAGATATTTTTATAATTTTAAAGAATTATTAATTTATAATATTCTTGGGACCATATATTTATAATGAGTCTTCCAAATATATATTATCTTATCGAAGTCTGTGATTTTTTACAGTAGCCCAAGTTTGGGACCGGAGAAAAATATTAATTTAGAGTTTATTAATTTAGAGAGGTTCTACCGTAATTTAACTTGAAAATTTCCCTTTTATCCTTAATGAAATGATTTACAACCACACAAATATCTACGATTGTTTAGACCACAAGTTTCAAAAACTTCAGTTTTTTCTTAAACATCGTGCCAAATCAAACGATGTTTAAATGGGACGGAAGTTGTATTATACATTTAAACATGTTTCGCTAATTTGTTCCTCTCCATATTCTTGTCTCTTTATTTGATCGAACCTGCATTATGTGAAAAAAATGGAGTCTATGTGAAAAAGATATCTAAGGAGTCTTAAGTGCCAGTGTGTAGAGAAAATAACATGTACTTATTTGTTTATTGTTCATGTTTTTTGAAAATAACAGTAACTAAGTACTATTCTTATCTATTCCCCATAACTATTCTGGCTTCATCTCACTACTTTTCTGTGTCCATCTATGGTGTTCTTCATCACTCAACTCGGTTTTGATTCATTTCGTCAAGTTGCAAAGAAAGGTTATAACTTATAACCTTGTTCTTTATGTCTTCCATACATACAACCTGAAGTTTCAACTCCTTCCCTGTGGCAGTCCTATGTGCCTCATGCCCATGGATTATTTTGGCAGTCACTACTCGAATTCTTAGTATTCATGGATCTTGTATGATAACTTATCAAGCTAGCTGTTTGCATCAGTTGATTTCTCTGGTCAATGTGTATTTTAGTTGGTGAAATATCATCCTCAGTTCATCGGCTAGTTGGCACCATGGATTGCCAGCAATGTGGTCAAACTGGTAGCATACATGTCCTTATCAACCATGCTTCATTGATTAACTCTCGCACCACAGCCAAGTCAATCTCCTGGAAATGCCAAGTCAGTTTTGTCTCAGAGCAGTTCTAAGCTAGTTTTATTTCTGACCTCATATTCTAGTTTTAACATACAAATTCAAGTTGTCTCATCAGCTTGAGTTTGAGGGGTTATGTTAAAATCAAGAGAGCGAGATTCTTAATGGTCATGTCATTAATGAAAGTCAAGAGAATAACTAAGATTAAAATATTCTAATCATGATGTTATAAAAATTAGGAATCTGAAGAACTTGGAGACTTAGCTTGTTTCATGCAACTTGAAACTCCTGCATAAGGAGCTCTCTTGTTAGTTGTTAATGACCAATTCAGTAGAAGTTCTCTCTCTCTCTTTCCAAAACTGTCTTGCTGTCTAATTCAGCTTTAAGGGTGAAAAGTGTTATCTTCTGTCCCTGTTAATGTTCTGCTTGGTAGCCGCTGAACAGACGTGGAAACATTGAACTTGTTACTTTTCAACTATGCCATGTGATGAAATGGTTATTAAAGTTATCCAACTTTTGCAGGCAATCAATAGCTTGAAGAATGTTGATTCCACTGCTTTGCTTCAATTTCTTTATCCAATCTTAAACATGCTTCTCCATCTTATTGGCAATGGGGGAGAAACTCTTCAGGTTTGAGACAGTCATCACTGCTGCCTTTCATGATACCTGCCTTTTTTATTTCACTTGGTTCTCAAATAATGTACCTCTTTTCCTCCCTTCACAATTGTTATCTGCTGTTGGGATCTGCTTCACAATTCTAAATGGTAAATATTGAGGTTTCTTTTTTCACTTTCTACTTTCAGGTTGCTGCCTTTAGAGCTATGGTTAACATTTTAACAAGGTACATTTTATAGTTGCTCTATGATTTGGTTTAAAAGGTTGTAAAAAGGTTTCAGGAGTAAGAAATTATATTGCACTCACACTGCTATGTTAACACGGTTATCCTCTATTAATAACATTAGATCTCTACCCGTAGGGTGCAGCAAGAGTCGGTTGATGAAGCTGAGAGAAATGCTTTCCTGGTAAACTTTGTTGATTATGCTTTTGATGATTTTGGCGGCCGCCAGCCACCAGTGTATCCTGGTTTGTCCACAGTGTGGGGAAGTTTGGCTCGCAGTAAGGTAAAATTAGTGACTTGTACTTTTCTTTTGTGAAGTCTTTAGCTTTATACAACTTGAGTGCTTACTGGAAAGCTGTTGGCAATGAAATGCTTAGAAACTTAAAAGAAGCTTGTTACCATTCTAAAAAAAAGAGGAAAAAACCACCTTAGAAGAAGCTCTCATAATGGAATTCTAATGTTCTAGTACTTGGACCAAATAGCAACAACAACAACAATAACATACCCAGTGAATTGGACCAAATAGTACAATGCAAAAACTCAAATCTGAAAAATTAGGAACCATCAAATCTAAAGAGAACAATTGTTGTTCTGATTCATCTTAATTTAGCTGCATGTGTCATAAAGTTAATATTTAAGCTTTACTGTTATTTTAAAAGAAGATACGTAATATCAACAAAATTTTAGATGGAGTATGTTTTGATGAGAATATGTTTTCTGGGACTCCAACTTATAGAATTAGGGAAGGAAAGCTGGAAAATGACAGAAACTGATAATTCTATCAATGCTTAAAAGGGGGAATTTAATGTTGTAATTCTTGTGGTTCCATGCAGCTGTTTGTTGCCAATTGGTTGTCTATGCAGCCTTAGTGCTATTCTCGGATAGTTCTGTCTTGGATTTCTGACTACTAGTCTTCGTTATTTTCCTTTTCCCATCCAGTCACCGTTCATGATCCTCTTCGTGGAAATGTTCACAAACAAGCACAATAGCGACAAACTCAGTATTTCTGTCGTTGTTTTGTTCCCGAATCTCTCACCATCCTTCTGCAATTATCATCAATCACTTCATCTACTATACTAAATAGAAGAGAAGCTACATCTAGAGGAGAAAGTTTTGGTACTTTCATGGATGATGAGAAATTGGTATATGAAAGTTTCTCCACTCACTGAACAGAACACACTCAACAATTTGGCCCCAGCATCCTTTTGTTTTCAACTGTCAATATAAGGTTATCCGTGTCAAGTTTGCTAAATGAGTACTCTCAAATGGAGAGTTCTTCCATTAAATAGAAAGAATTCTGATTTACATGCCTAATGATCTGCCATTTACACTCCTAAATATCTGCTATTCCTAATTGTAATATCTCTAAAAATATGCTACATTAATCCCTGATATCTTCTACATATGGAAAGCAATTGACACCATAATTTCACAAATATTTAGAGCTATTACATAGATATGTACAACTATTAGAATTTGTCCACCATGCGAACATCCCCCCTCAAATTGATGCCGACGAATCTAAAAGCATCAATGTGCCTACCAGAAACTGATGACGTTTTCATGCCATAGATTTTGTAAACACGTCAGCTATTTGAAGATCACTGGATACATGTGGAAGAGTAATGACTCTCTTATCTACAGCTTCTATGATAGAATGACAATCCACTTCTATGTGTTTGTGTCTTTTCATGATAAACCAGGTTGGTAGCAATCTGAATGGCACTTGTGTTGTCACCATGGAGATGAGTGGGATTAGATTGAGGAAATCCATTTTTTGCTAGTAAACCACGAAGCCAAACAATCTCTGAGCATGCAGTAGACATTGTGCGTTATTCGAATTCTGTTGAAGATTTTGAAACAGGGTCTTGCTTCTTGCTCTTCCAAGATATCAAGGAATCTTCGAGAAACATGCACCAACCCGTGATAGAACGACGAGTATCAGGACTTGCAGCCAAATCAGAATCACTAAATGCATTAAGCTGAATCAAAACTAGGAAAGAATAATACACCAGTAGATATTTCCAAGAGATATCGAATAATGCGACAGACAACCACCAAATATAGATGGCGAGGAGTCTGCATAAATTGACTCACTTGTAAAACTACAAAAGAGATATCAGGCCGAGTAATAGTTTGATAATTTAGGCTACCAACTAATTGCCGAAACAAAGTTGGATCAGGAAAAAGATCTCCTTTCGCATGAAAATACTTTACATTCAATTCCAATGGAGTATCTACAGAGGAAGATTCTTGAAGACCAGCCTGAAAAATCAAATTCTGAGTACATTTGTGCTGGTACAAGAGCACACCTAAAGAATCATAATGAACTTCCAACCCCCAAAAGTATGTAAGAGTACCAAGATCTTTCATATGAAAAGAATCCTTAAGCTGTTGTGGAGGCTAGCAATTTGTGAAGAATCAGTTCCTGTTATAATAATATAATCTACATACACCAATAGAAGAACACAACTTGTAGATGTTTTTCGAAGAAACATAGATGAATCATATTTGCTCTTCTCTAAAGAGAATTGAAGCAAAGTAGATCGAAACATGTCAAATCAAGCTCAAGAAGCTTGTTTCAATCCGTATGAAGACCGCTTCAACTTACATACATCTGATGCAGGTGATGAGAGCAAACCAAGAGGGGGTTTCATATTGATATCTTCTTTGAGATCACCATAAAGAAAAGTATTTTTGATATCCATTTGATGAAAAGGTTAGTTTTGTGACGCTACAAAGGCGATAATAGTTCGCACCGTAGTTATTTTTGCTGCCGGTGCAAAAGTCTCCTCATAGTTCACACCATACTCTTGTTTGTTACCAAGGACCACCAATCGAGCTTTGTATCGATCATCAGGACTTCCATCAGAATGAAGTTTAATTGAATAAACTCATTTACATGCAATTGGATGGACATTCGAAGGACAAGTAACAATGTCCCATATGTTATTTTCTTTAATAGCCAAAAGTTCTTCCTCCATTACTTTCTTCTGCCAACATTCAAGCTTGGAGGCTTGTGAATAACCTGTTGGATTAAAGATGGTGGATAAAATATAAGAAAAACCATACAAGTAAGGAGTACGAGATACTTTGGTTGATCGCCGAGGAGGCTGAAGAGGAGCAGGCATGGAAGAAATCTCAGGTAGCGGATCTGTTTTGGGAAGGGGTAAAGTTGTCCGACGTCGTTCATATACAAATCCAGGTTTTAACTGCTTAGAAGAAGATGACAAATCCTCAAACATAGGAAGAAGAGTAGAGACAGAAGATGACTCAACATGAGTAGGAAAGAAATACTGATTCTCAAAGAAAACAGCATTTCTAGAAACAGGAAATTTATTAGAACTTGAATCTTAGCAAATAAAACCTTTCTGACTATAACCTATAAAACACATTTAGTAGACTGAACATAAAGTTTATTGCGTTGAGAAGGAGGCAGATGCACAAAACAAACACAACCTAATTGTATGCAAATTATTGATTTCGAAAAAATGTATGCAAATTATGATAACTAGGATTTTTGTGATAAAGATGATAATATGGAGACTCAAAAGTTAATACTTTAGATGGCAGTCGATTAATCAAATAAACTACAACAGACAGCTTCCACCCAGTATTTAGACGGGATAGATGACTCAATAATAATAAGTACGAGTGGCATCTAAAAGGTGACGGTTTTTATGCCCAACAACCCCATTTTTTTGTGGTGTATATGGGCAAGAACGTTGTGAGACGATTCCTTTCTCAAGCAAGAAATTATTGATTCATGAGACATTCTCCACCAGAATTAGATCTTAATATTTGATAGAGATGGAAAATTGTGTTACAATGTAAGCCACAAATTTCTGGAGCATGGAAAATACCTCAGATTTAGAACGAAGAAAATACATCATCTTTAATAGTAACTGGAATATGGAGATTAAGTGCAGAATCTGAAGGAAAAAGCAACTTTCAGAAGGAAATGAAGAGAAACTAAAAGGTATATTATTGCTTCTAGGTTCAGAAGCCTAAAAGGCATAGCACTCTTCACCCTGTAAAACAGAAAGAACCCCGTGACAATATATTTTCACAAGCGATACTTAACCGTAGTCCGTAGTCTTGACCTAGCACCATTACATGGTTCATACATATCAACTAGGACCAAAAGATAAGGTTTGTTAGTTATACATAACACTGACAGCATCAGGGGAAATACAGAAAACTCAAAAGAGATCTAGCAGGGGTCTATCAAATCAGAAAGTTTTCTACAAGATTCTCCTGCATCATTAAGACTCTCATTTAGTAGGTATGTGATAGATCTGCGTATATCATGTTGACTTATGTATGTCATTGCTAGCTTAGTTTACTGGATATTGGATAACAAATATTTTAGCGCCACAGGAAAGGACTCATTGTACATGACGTTTGATGGCCTGGAAACTACGGAACCATTTAGTTATTTAAGATTTCTGTATTTTTATGTCTTAACTACTTTGGTTTCTGGTACAGGCAAAAGGGTACCGCGTTGGGCCTGTCTATGATGATGTCTTGGCAATGGCTTGGTTTTTTCTTGAGTTAATTGTCAAGTCAATGGCACTGGAGCAGGCTCGATCCTTCTATCACAATCTTCCATCAGGTAATTGCCCATTGGGCATGTTACTGTTGTCATTGTTATTATCATATCCATTTGTAATCATCTAATCATGCTTTTCTTAAATCCTCTTGTCTGAAAAGTGCATTCATTTAAGGTCTTTATAACAACTGTATTCATTGGTTTCTTGTTTTCCTTCCACTCAGTCAACAACATACCCAGTATATTCCCACAAGTGAAGAAATTACAATAAAGAAGAAAACTTACCTTTTGCATGTGATCAAGGAAAAACAGTTGTGGTGTTTTTGTAATTCCATTAGTGATCTTATTTGGCCGGTCTTTTTGTCACGACCCAAACTCCCCTAAGCTGTGATGGCACCAATACCCCAACTCAGTTGGCAAACAATTCTACTTTTTTATTCAAATTCCATTAATTAGATGTATGAAGTAAAGCATTAGAAACAATTATTAGTTATAAAGGCGTCTCAATAGTCATAAGTATGGAAATCATTGGTACAACCCCATAATTTGGTGATATGATTACAAGAGCAACTAGTCATACTAAAGTACAAGTCTAAATAGTCTGAGAAATAAAGAAAGTGAAATAAAGATAGATGGAGCCCGGTGCTGCAGATCAGCCAAGCAGCTCATCCCAAAATCTCCAAGTTGGAAACTATAAATCAGACACGTTTGCGTGCTCCATTCTTTCATAATTTGAACCGGTGGGAACTAGACTCAAAGCACTACAACTTTCATTGTACATCATCTCCAAATTCCTTATAGATTGAGAGCAGTTCGCTTGCGAAGTCGGGTCAAGCGCAAAAAATAATAATCAGATTTTTAGCATTTTAAATATTTCAAAACTTACTTCAAATGCGCCGAAATCACCTGAGGCCCTCCGGATGCAACCAAAACATGCAAACTCGAAGTCACCCTACGAACCTGTGGAACTCTCAAATCACCATTTCTAGGTTGTCTAGACACAAACTTGACTGTTCAACTCGTAGTCTTCAAAATAACTAGTTGTTAAATTTAATGTTGGAATCACTCCCGAGCCCCTCAGGACCCATCCAACAAAGTTCTAAATCATCATATGAACATATTGGAACTTTCACTTGTGTAACCCCCTCTTGTTTCCTATTCTAACATAAATGATTATTTTACTTTGTGAGTTTTTGTAAATCTAATTGATAAGATGGATGCTGAGTTAAAACTTGGGGTGCATAGGAGGTGAAGTGATGAACAGGAACTTGTGTCTCCACTTTTAGGTTTTCCATTTATTCGATGGGTTTTTTCGAGTGATGAAGGGTTGTAGACTTGTAGTAGGGGAATCTCTTCTTACTATATGATAAAAAATTTCTTGGAATGGGATGTTTTAGTATAATGCTCGATGAAAAATGAAAATGCTTACCAAGTTGGAAATTTTGGTCACACCTTGTTACATGTGTCTCTTATACATGATAGTCTAATCATTTTCATCTAAGGAGGTAATCAGGTAGTCGAATCCATCTATGCCCATTGTGAATGATGAGCCTGCATTTGCTTCACCACTGCTATACTTTGTTTTGAGCTAATAACTATGGTTTCCATTACATACATGCGAATACAGAAATTAGGTTTTGAAGTCTTAGACTACTCGTTATTTACTCTGTTTGGGTGCATAGTAGTTCTTTTGAAACTTCAAATTTATGACTGCCGAATAGTTGTGTTTGGAAATTCACTAAATTGAGGCTTTATATTGATAAGCTGTTTCATCCTTCCGTGCACAGGTGAAGATGTCCCGCCAATGCAATTGAAAGAAGGTGTTTTCAGATGTGTTGTTCAGTTGTATGATTGCCTTTTAACAGAAGTTCATGAACGCTGCAAGAAAGGTCTAAGCCTGGCCAAGCATTTAAATAGTAGTTTGGCTTTCTTTTGTTATGATCTTTTATCCATCATTGAGCCTCGTCAGGTTTTTGAACTGGTAAGCTTTCAAACTCAACTTTTGCTTGTCTTTCTGATTTAGTCTTCCCTAATTGCTGTTACCCTTATTCTACGTTACTCAGCCCTGTTAGCCCTCTTTTCTCCAGTTAATGGTTGAGACATAATCCATCACCTTGGTTCCTGCTGGACTCTTCAAAGAGTGTTTAACCCAATATTTACATAGTTAAGAAATCTGGGACCTCTCAAGTGATACCTCTAAATCTACTAAGCAGACATCTGCTAATGTAGTTTCACTTCAGAGAATCTTCTTCCATCACAACTGTGTTTCTCAAGATTTTCTGATCTTTCCAACAATTTAGGTTCAATGTCCAACCCTTTATTCAGAGCTGCTGCATTTACTTATCTCTTAGTCATCGATACAACGGTGGGAGATTTGCTGTTATTAGAGTCTTCCCCAAGCAACGTAAAATCTTTTGAACCACATCCAACCAGCCAGGATTAGAGCTAATCTAAAGATTATTACTGCTGATCTCTCTCTCCCACATTATTATTTCAATCAGAACAAACCACCCACACCTATTGAAGTTCTGTATTATATTATATTCATATACTTCCTCCGTTCAGTTTTGTCTTACTTTCCATTTTAGTCCGTTTCAGAAAGAATGTCTCTTTCCTTTTTTGGCAACTCTTTAATTTCAACTTTTCACATGGCATGTTTAAGATCGCAAGATTAAAGGACATTTTGGTACATTCTACGTATTTTGGTTTAAGACCACAAGATTCAAAAATCTTCTGTACTTTCTTAAACTCCATGTCAAGTCAAAACCAGAGAAACAAATTGAAACGGAGGGAGTACTAATTAATTTTTGCCCATCCTTCAGAAATCTTTCCTATGCCTTCTGATGGTAGATGCAGAACACTACATCTGGCAGATAAAACAATAATAACAGCATCTGTCCAAACTAGTTGTGTTGGCTATTTGAACCCTTGGAGTATATTTGTGCCTGATTTATAGCAGTGCATATCGCTAAATTTATGTTTTATCAACCTTCATACTGCTACGCTAAAAGGATTTCTTCTTTTCACTCACCAGCGCATACCAGTCAGAGAAATTTTCCTTTCGATCGGTTGGCTCAAAAAGTTGTTTCTCTAGGACGCTTGAGTCAACCTGAACACTATAAATCCACACCTAATTCACTCAACCTATATACTGCTAACGTGGTTCCTTCTTTTCACCAGAATGTACCAATCAGTGCAATCTTTCTTTAGGTCAATTTACTAGAATGCCTTCTCTCCTGCTTTGAATTCTTAGCATGACTAAGAAAAATAACGGAAATAATGTCGATTAGGTATGCTGAACCAACATGATTTACACTAAATGTTAATGCGATGGTCGTATTTAATTTAAAAGGGAAACATACATTTTCTTCAGCTCTGCTGTGGTTGTGGCTTTATTCAGCACCAAGCAGAGTTTTCTTGATATCATTATGTTATGTGATGTTACATTAAATATTTTTATTTTGTTTTCCCACAGTCTAATAATTATGCATCTTCCTTGTAATTGCTCTTTTTTACAGGTGTCCTTGTATCTCGATAAATTCTCTGGAGTGTGTCAAACGGTGCTGCATGACTGCAAGCTTACCTTTCTACAAATTATATGCGATCACGATCTTTTTGTTGAAATGCCTGGACGAGATCCTTCTGATAGGTAATTGTTCAAATATTTTCAACTGTCTTCTTTTGTTCAAATACTGGTTAGTTTACCGTGTTTATTCTGCTATAGTGTTACCTTTTTATATAAAACATCTATTCTACAAGGTCAAATGACTTATGTTCAGATTTATTATATATTGAGTTAATTCCTTCTAGAAATAACTTGGTAAAGTCACTTTTGTTTTTGTTTGTGTTATACCAATAATGTTTTACGCATTGTCCCACAAAAGAACTCCTACTATGGAAAGCACTAGTGAATGACATAGATCGTCCCTTAAGTTTGAGTGTAGGTCTAAGTCGTCCGATAAATATACCTTTGTGCATATTAAATCCTTCAAAGATGGAGTTTCTTCTTCATTCCATTTCATCACGCGATAGTTCTAATTGGAGCTCAGATCTAGCATAGAGTGTCAATAGCTTAACAAATTTGTAAACATAGCAGATTCTTAACTTATTTAATTTCTTTTTTACATTCATTGTTTGGAAAACATATAATCAAGATTTCCCATGATATCTTATGCTGCTTACTTTGATCATTTGACCATCTAATATTTTGTTCTTCATTATATTAAAAACATGCTGAGTGAATTTAAAACACTCTTTTTCTCTAGAAACTACCCGTCACGAATCAACTCTTTTCATACACCATACACATCACTTGTCAATTGTCGTGAAAAGTGAAAAAAAGAAAGAGATGAAAACAAACCGAGCCTTTTCTATTCCTCATTCTGCTTATGTTACTTCTAATTAAATTGCAGGGGTGTTAATTTTATTAGTTTCTTGTTTTGTTATATATGGACTCCACATGATACTGAATACAACCAACTATTACTATTCGAAGAGTCACTGAAAGTTGTCCGATAAATATACATTTTACTGAATACAACCAACTATTGTCCAACCTCACTTCACTTTTGCTCCTCTTGCAGTAGTTTATTAGTTAAACTTGCACTGCATGTATTCTATCATCCTAAAATTATCTTAAGATCTTGCTCTCCAAAATCCTTTTCCATTGTTCTAGGGTTTATTGACTCAGTTCCTAGGTTTGTCCATCAATACATGTCATTTTAAAAAAAAGCATCCATCACTGATACTCATCTTGTATGACTAGGTTATAGAAAGTTGGATCTGTATAAATCAACAGGTGGGAGAAACTTGTTTTGTATCACAAAACAATTTGTTTTGTATACTTCATCAAAAGAAACTTGTTTTGTATCTTCTCTGGTTGTTCTCATACTTGTAGCATCCTCCAAGGACTTCTAAAAATGCATAATTCCTTTTAATTAGGTAACAAGGGAGGTATCAACTCATGTTATTCAACTATATATATGTGATGATTCATTTCGTGTCTTTGATCATAAATAAAATGATGCATGTGATAGAGCCAGGGGAGGATGCAGCTATATAGCTACGGGTTCATCTGAACCAGTACTTTCGATGCAGAAGATAAGTTAATGTGTAAAAATCTATTAAAGATTGCAATAAATAGTAGGTTTGAACCCATAATTTTAAAAATACAAATGATTTCAAATACTAAAAATTATGAAGGTTGAACCCATACAACTTAAATTCTAGATCGCCTCTGGATAGAGCAAGTGCAAGTGAATGGATGTAGTTAAAAAGAAAGCAGGGGTAAGCCTTGAATAGGGGCTAATTTTTGCAAGCTCTTGTCGCCATTGAAAAGGGTACATAATGTGAAAGGCTAATGATATTGATAGCAAGACATCTAATGGTTGCATAGTTGTAACAATCCCTATTGCAACAAACTAGATTCCAGAAACTCTAATTATTGTCTAGATTCCTAATACTTTATTGTTTTTGGGATAACCGTAAAATCTTTTATTGATAAGAAATATGATGGTGAAACCTTGCATACAAGATATAAATACAAGAAGAGTGTAAAAAATTGCAAGCACACATGACTTTGTGCAATAGCAGCCGATCATCAAGACAAATGGAATATCATTTGTGCTCCTACAAGTACATAGAGCAAAAATTTTCCACTAATAACTACACAAGCATTTCTCCATCAGTCACACTTCTATTTCTTCCCTTTAGCATTTTTCACATGAATTCTAGAGGAGTCATGTTTTATTCTTTTCTTTCTGCACTGTCATCTGAAGGGTTGCTCCCTAATGATTCTTGGTATTACCCTTTCAATATCAAATATATTCCAAAATCTACTGCGTAACCTAGATTCATAAGATGATGGAGCAGTAAATGATTGTATCCTCTCTTGCATTCTCGCACATGAAAGTTCCGACTAATGTTTAGTAAATTTGCTTTTCATCGAATTTTAACTGTTAGGATGGATTCCTGTGTTTAAACAAAGGAAAGAGACATTTCTTGGTGCTCTAGGGATCCAAGTTGAGGAATATGGGAACTACCTGCCATAGAGTTCTCATTTTTCCTTTGCAAATTGGAGAAAGATTTTTCTGTGAAAGTTCAAGTCCCATGAAATATGCCTCCCACTCTTTGCAAATCTCAACGACTACTGCTATCTGCTGTGTAAAGATGTTCGATATTGCTTGATAAACATCCACATAGACAGCAGCAACGCAAGAATTCTGCTTCTAAAAGTTGTATTTCCGCTCCATTTCCTACTTCAGATCTTGCAGTTCAATGGAATTCATCTTCCCTTTCATTGTGCTCCTCCATAATGATATTCCATATGGTTGCTTTACCTGGTAAAAAATGTTACCTAATAGTATTTCATGGACAAAAGAATTTCTCTGAAAATCTTTTTAAGTTTTCTTCAATGCTTTTACTTATCAACCATAAAAATTGATTTTCTTTAATGCTTCATGCTCTTCTGTTTTCCAAAGCAACCATATGGAATGGCAGTAGCAGTATGCTTCTTAGTTAAAACTTGTTATTTTGATTTGCATGCAGTGCCAGTTGACAATGCTGGCAATGTTTCACTGTGCTCTGCCATTTTTTGTTAATCGCTTGGCCTGATCAACAGTTTAACTTGTGATGTTATATTTTTTACATGCAGGAACTATCTTTCATCTATCTTAATTCAAGAGATTTTCCTTACATGGGATCATGATGACTTGTCAATGAGGGCAAAAGTGAGTACTTAGCTGGATGCCGATATATTTATTCAAAATTTTCCACCAGATAGTATTCTGCTCGTTGTGGGGAGTTGAGTTCAGTGCAATTATCTTGCCTAGCTCAGGCTTTCTAGCTGCACATTAAACTTTCACTTTATATATTTATAGGCTGCAAGAATCTTGGTGGTCCTCATGTGTAAGCACGAGTTTGATATCCGCTACCAAAAGCTAGAGGATAAATTATATATTGCTCAATTATATTTTCCCCTTGTTGGCCAGGTTCGTGATTCTAATTGAGCAATGTTTTATAAGCTTTAGTTTACCCTGATTGATAATGTTGTTTATTTCGCGCATATTGTTCAAAAATACTTGAAGTGTTAGAAATTTCTTTGCAAAGTCTCTACAGTGCTCTACATTACAAGGTTTGGTGAACTTATTTACTAACTGTGAGAATAAAGAGAATAAACTCAGGTTGATTATTCCCTCGAGCTATTGGGGTTTAAATAACTATGTTTACATGTTCCAAAAAGGAAAGAAAATCACTACCTAATTACAATTGGAGTAAATTAAGATACCTCTGTATTTACATATAACCTTGAATATTCACAAGGTATCTTACACCCCCCTCAAACTAGTGCATACAAATTATATGTACCGAGCATGTGACATATATAACTTGTTCTGGGACCGGCTAGGGACTTTGGAAAATATATTAGATCGCACAAACTTTGTGACAATGTCTCCGGAAAGTACTATCTATCTGACAAAATGACAATCAATCTCTATGTGTTTGGTCCTCTTGGGAAACACGGGAGTCGATGCAATGTGAAGTGCAGCTTCCTTATCACACACAATTTTCATTTATTTAATCTCTCCAAATTTCAACTCCTAGTTGCTTGATCCATATTAGTTCACATGTCGCCGCTTCTGCCTTTGATCTAGCAGCCACATTTTTTTCTTACTTTTCCAAGACACCATATTTCCCCCAACTAGAACCCAATCTTGCCTAGTCTGCATTTGTATATTCAATAATTTTCTCATGTTCGTATCTTCGTGAAATAGTCCTTTTCTTGGAGCAAATTTTATGTATCAAAGAATACGATTAATTGAATTCCAATGACTGTCACAAGGAGAATCTAAGAACTAACTTACAAAATTGATTGGGAAAGCAATGTCATGTCAAGTCAGTTAAAATTCAATTTTCCTACCAACCTTCTATATCTTTCGGGATCACTGAGAGGAGGCTCCCCCTGACCTGGCAGGAGCTTAACATTTGGATTTATTGGAATATTAATTGGCCTGCAATTTTTTATCCATGTCTTTTCAAGAATATCAAGTGCATACTTCTTCTATGAGATGTCAATTCTTGATTTGTCTTGAGCAACGTCAATTCCCAAGAAGTACCTCAATCGACCAAAATTCTTAGTGTAAAAGTGCTGAAAAATATGATGTTTCAACTTGGCAATTCTCTCATAATCCTTACTTGTGCTGATTGTCTCAATGTAAATCACCAAGTAAACTTCACTTCAAACCATGTCAAATTCCTAAATGACGTTAAGTTTCCCGAACCATGCTCAAGGAGACTACTTCAAGCCATAAAGTAATCGCCATAGTTTGCACACCATGTTAATACTTAATAGATGCCCTTGAGTGACAATTTACTCCATACAATGTTTTGGGAAGCGAGAAGCAGAAAAAAGCGACGAGGGCTCACTTCACAGAAGCGAGAAGCGAAGCGCGCGCTTTTTTTAGTAAAGCGATATTTAGTATAAAAATAAAAAATATTAAATAACTGAATAGAGGTGATATATTCTTAGATTAAAAGTAAATAGATAGTCAATAATCCTCATAAGTCATAACATATAAAGCAAAAACATAATTAAATCACAAAAGGATCAAACTCCTATTCTTCAACAGGATCCTCAAACTCTTCAAGTGCCATCACCAAGGGTTCTACTTGGTCATGCGCCATCACCAAGGGTTCTACTTGGTCATTATCTTCTTCATCATCAAAGGGCTCATCAACAAGGTTTGCCACTTGAACTTGACCCTTAAAGCAGAGCAGTCGCAGCCTCGTAGAGAAGAAGAGAAGAAGAAGAAGAGAACTTACAGCAGTCGCAGCCTCGCAGCAATAAAAATATAGAAAAAAACACAGCAACAACCAAAAATAGAAAAAAAACAATCGTAGAGCAGTCGCAGAAAAGAAGAGAACTTACAGCAGTAGCAGCCTCGCAGCAGTCCAAAGAAAATATTTGAAGTCGCGAAAAGAGGTATTGTGAAGTCGCGAAAGAAGATTTCAGAAATTAAAAAAAAAAACCTTATAATTTTTATTAAAAAAAACCCTAATTAGGGCTTTTTCAAATTAAGCGCGCCTTTTCTCGCTTTTTCTTTTCTTGCTTCAACTGTAAAAGCGATCGCTTTTTGAATGTCGCCTCGCTTCAGGGAAGAAAAGCGCAGGGGTTGCGCTAC
The DNA here is from genome assembly GCF_000226075.1 of Solanum tuberosum. NCBI lineage: Eukaryota > Viridiplantae > Streptophyta > Magnoliopsida > Solanales > Solanaceae > Solanum > Solanum tuberosum. Next base: position 172,601 of record NW_006239406.1, on the reverse strand, counting down.
GCTTCGCCTTGCGCTTTAAGCGTTCTTTTCCTCGCTTTTTATAACACTGGCTCCATATACACCCCATCTTCGAGGTCCCCATGATGGATAGCATCTTTAATATCCAATCGGTAGAGAGGCAAATGGTGAACAACAATAAATAGAGACGGACTGAAGCAATCTCGGGAGGGTTTATTGATGGTAGTAGGTGGATTAGCAAACTTTATAAAAACATGTTTTTGTCAAAAACAAAATAATTGTGTAAAACCCTTGGCGACTAGTCATGCCTTTAGGCGGTCAATCTATTCTTAGGGCCGACCTTCACTGCATATACTCAACGGCAACTAAGAGTGTTTGGTATGGAGGAAAATATTTTCCAATTTTTCCATGTTCGGTTGGCCAAAATATTCTCTAGAAAAAAGAAGTTCATTAAAAATGGGGAAAATTACTTCCTTAATCAAAGTAGGAAAATAAGTTACATAAGTGATAATGTGACATTGCAAGTTCATTATCTCTTCCCCACGCACCCAATAATCTCACCCCGTTCCCCTTGACCATCCCAACCCTCGCCACCCCTGAGGGTTACAATTAATTGCAAGATTTCCTTGCATTGAATTTGAGCAGAGTGTGTGTTTATATAGAGATCCTAACTATCGTAAAATATCTCTCGATAACAATATCATTTTTTCTAATATTTTTTAATTGTAAGATAACATATAGTATAACTTATAACATGAAAGATCGATTTCACGGAAAATATGATTGTTATAGTGCCACCCCACCCTATAGTGTTTTGATTGATAACATACAAAACATTAGAAAATAAGTAACAAAACCCACTTGTTTTCCAAAAAACTTGTGTTGAAAAATATTTTCCATGGAAAACATTTTCTTCCATACCAAATGCACCTTAAATGTAGACATACCCGGTGGTAGATGAACAAGCTCTGAAGTGCCACTAGAGTGTAAGGTAGACATCTCTCCAATCATAACTTCTTCTCAGCCTGGATAAGAAAGAGCTATACATGTAATCTTGGGAATAGAATTGCATGATAGTAAATTAGTAATGATCTAAAGGTGGAATGAGCTGGGGACAAACGATGATAGCTCAAAGAAGTAGAGATAGGATGGGGTTACAAGTAGACAAAATACCTTTTGGAGTGGCAATGGGAGAACTTTGTGTAGACGGTAGACTACTCCACAACAGGCAGGAACTCTGTGGTGGGTGTGAATTGTTTGGACCGGATGAGAAGTGCAATGACAATGATAAGTCAAAAATGGTGGAGGTAGAGTTGAGGAAGATGGAGTTGTATAAGGTGGGGTAGAGGGATAGATTATGGCAGAAGCCACAAAAGATGGAACTATTAAAACCTCTTGAAATGTCTTGATGTTAAGCCAAAGATGTAAAGTAGGGCTGACCTTCAAAGAAAGTAACATCAGTGGTTATAAGGTATCGATATAGATCAGATGAGTAGCATTGATTCTCTTTTGTACCTTCAAATAATTGAGGAAGACATATTTAAGAGCACAAGGAGCCAATTTGTCTTTTTCTGAGTGAGGTTATGAACAAAAGATGTGCTCCCAAAGACACATGGTTATAGGGAGAGCAAGGTTGATTGAAGAAATGATATTGTGCCTGGAACTTGATTTTGAACAACAGAAGAAGGCATATGGTTAGTCAAATAACAAGATGAAAATTGCATTCCCCAAAGCTCAATGGAACATGAGCCTATATGAGTAGTGTGCAGAAGTCTCAACCATATGACCATTTTTTCTCTCTGCGATCCCGTTATATTCTTCAGTTTAAGAACAAAATCAAGATGTCTAATGAAGAATTTCATGGGAAAACGAAAATTGTTGAAATTGGGATGATAAATATTCATGTGCATTATCACTACAAAAAGTATGAATGGAAACACTAAATTGATTTTATATTTCCACACAAAAAGTTTGAAATATATAAAATAATTAAGAATGATCTTTCATTAAGAAAATCTAAGTCAACGTTTAGTACTCATCAATAAAACTAACAGAATGCTTTTAACCCAAGGTGGAACTAACTCTACTAGGACCCCAAATATCATAATAAACTAAATGAAAACTAGACTCTTGACGTTTATTTAAGACTACACAGAAAGGTAGTTTGTGTGCTTCCCCAATTGAAATAAACAGAGTCTTACAATAGAGAATTTTGACAAGCTAGGTACCATCTTTTGAAATTTGGATCAACTAGGGTATCCCAATTGTTTGTGTATTAAATCTAGAGAGTCGGAGGCTGAATAGACTGTAACAAAGCTGGGAGGACTGAAATAATAAGGTCCATTTGATTCATACCCTTATACAATCATTCTTGCCATACTAAGGCCCTTATAGCAAAGAAGTCACTAAAGAATGAGATGAAACAATTTAAGGCTCTAGCCAAACAACTCGTTGATGGAAGGCTAAAGGGACAACCAGGGACAAAGAGAACATTATTTAGAGTAAAGAAAAGTAAAAAATTGACTTGACCTACTCCAATTGTTATGGTTTGAGAACCATTAGCTAAGGTAACAATAGGAAGGGAGTAATACTAAACATTAAATATTTGTTACTAGAAATGTGATCGGAAGCGCCTGAGTCCATGACCCAGCGACCAAGTATGGTGGATCGTGAGATACAAGCAACAAAATTGTTAGTTTGAGCAACAGAAGAGATTGGTGGAGACGTGTGCTTACTCGCCTGATACTCAAGAAAGTCATTGTATTCTACTTAGATAAAGAGAACAATTGATTGGTTGGAGTACTAGTGGATTCAGTCTTAGCAACATGAACATCTTTTCGTTTACCATGTAAAGCGTAGCACACATCATGGGTATGACCCAACTTGTTACAATAGTTACACTTTGACTGAGGTTTCCCACAGCGGCCTCCTTGTCGATTTCCAGTCCGAAATGCAGCTTGAGATCCTAGAACAGACGATTTTGTAGATTTTTTTGAGCTTGATTGACATGTTTTTACTTTCATTTATTCCAATCAGTTGCGATTTTTGAAATTCTTGGTCCTCATTTGTTGTTTGTATATATTGTTATTTTCTCTTTTATTGCATATTCATCATATTGTTTTTCTTCATCCGCTTCAAGCTTGCGTTTTGCACTTGAATATCCAGTTCACATGTTGAGCTTTTCTATGATTTTTGCCTGTGACATTTTTATGTGTGTGCAGATCCTGGATGAGATGCCTGTCTTTTACAATCTGAGTACAATTGAAAAGCGTGAAGTCTTGATTATATTTCTGCAAATAGTGCGCAACTTGGACGATGAAACACTTGTTAAAGCTTGGGAGCAGAGCATTGCCCGTACCAGATTATTCTTTAAACTCTTAGAAGAGTGCTTGATGCATTTTGAGGTTGAAATCTGAACTGCCATTTATTTAACATTCAGAATACATTCAGCTTGAAGCTTAGATTTCATGTTCATTTGACGACCCGTGTGATTGCAACCTTAAAATGATTTTGATAGTCAATTCAAGAAGTTTGTTTATGCATCTAATGGTAAAAACTTCTGATATGCTGCCCAAACAGTCTCATGAGAAAATAGGAACATAGTGTAGCTGGACGGCATAAAGTAGGTATTTCATGCCGTAGGACGAGTGTTTCATTAGCAGTGGTTTGATTTTAAACTGACTTGTTTGCCAATGTGGTCGTCCAAGAGAAACAGAATTCACTATGTTAAATGTCTTGTGTTATTTTCCTGATCAAATTTTAGGATAGTGGTAATAGACCTTTTAACATTTAAGAATGCTTCAGGAACAAACTGTTTTTTTGACACTAGTAAAACTTAAAAGTACTAAAGGTGATGGATAGGAGAAAATAGCACTTCCTCTAGTCCAATATGAATGAACTGTTGGGGTGACACACCCTTAAAGAAGATAGTTAAAAGACATTAATCAAAGGGTGATTTTTCTATATTACCATTTTGATTCTTCCCAAACTCTTCTTAAAAGTAGAGAAAGTCACTATTTGGGATTTCAAGTAGTTGAAAATCCCATTGAAAAGAAGGATAATTCTGGGGGAAAAAAATTAAGTCTTAAACTTTGAAAAATTCCTTTATTTTAAACCATAAAAAAGTGACAATAATTCATTTATATTGGACTGGAGTGAGTATTTGTTTTTAGATTAAAAGGTTCTGTCACACCACTAAATCATTTAATTTTTCTAGAACAGGGCATATCATTGGACCTTCGTGGGAAATAATTTGAACATAGCAATTTTGCCCTCTAGAAATGCTGGTGTTTGGTGTTATTTGTCTGTCACTAGACCATTTGGCTCTGAGGTACTCATGTTGATTCTACATATTTTGCAGCATAGGAAACCAGCTGATGGCATGCTTGTTGGTAGTAGTTCTCGTAGTGTTATAGGGGAGGGACCTTCATCCCCAAAATATTCTGACAGACTTTCACCTGCAATTAACCACTATATGTCTGAGGCAGCAAGGCAAGAAGTCAGAGTACGTTATATGTGTTCAAAGTTGAACAACTCTTTTGAGCTTCACAAGTTTTCAGTGTTACACATGCACTCTCTATCTCCCCCTCCCTTCTTTTGTGATAGAACTGTTTCTAAGATCTATACATCTTCAGGGAACTCCGGATAATGGCTATTTGTGGCAGCGGGTTAACTCCCAATTAAGCTCGCCTAGTCAGCCATATTCTTTGAGAGAAGCCCTAGCTCAAGCCCAGTCCTCCAGAATTGGAGCTTCAGCACTAGCATTAAGGGAATCCTTGCATCCAATCTTAAGGCAAAAGCTGGTATTCCTCTATGGGTTTTATTTGCTTTACTTCCTAGATTGAGAAACCTTGGATTACTTCCTATGGCTAGTCAGAAGTCATAAAACCTTGTGATACGTACATTTGCAGCATGAAATGACTCTTTAGCTCTTTATCTTTCTGTCATAAACTAGTTTCTGTCACTTAATCGTAAGATCATTTCAGGAACTTTGGGAAGAGAACCTGAGTGCTGCTGTTAGTCTTCAAGTTTTAGAAGTTTCTGAGAAGTTCTCACGGACTGCCGCAACGAAGCGTATTGCTACTGATTATGGAAAACTTGACTGTATCACATCCATATTTATGAATGTGTTCTCACGAAACCAACCACTCTCTTTCTGGAAAGCACTATTTCCTGTCTTCAACAAAGTCTTTGAACTTCATGGAGCTACATTGATGGCAAGAGAAAATGATCGTTTCTTAAAGCAAATTGCTTTCCACCTTCTTCGGCTTGCAGTGTTTCGAAATGACAATATCAGAAGAAGGGCTGTAATTGGGCTGCAGATACTTATTCGGGTAAGGATTGTAACGGAAGTTTGTATATATTGTTCCTGTTCGCTTAGTTACCAGTTTGAGTAATCTTTATGTATTGATTGCTAAACTTAGTTTTGTTTCAATCTGCAGAGCTCGTTCTCTTATTTTATGCAGACGGGAAGATTAAGAGTCATGCTAACCATTACATTGTCAGAGTTAATGTCTGAAGTTCAAGTAACACAAATGAAACCTGATGGAACACTAGAAGAAAGTGGTGAAGCTCGTCGTCTTCGAAATTCTTTGGAGGAAATGGCAGATGAGGCTAAGAGTTCCTCCTTATTACTTGAGTCTGGGCTCCCACAAAATGCACTGGCTGCTGTTCCAGAAGGATCAGCAGAAAACCTCTGGTCCTGGTCTGAGGTGAAATTTCTTTCTGAGAGTCTTCTTATGGCTCTTGATGCCAGCCTGGAACATGCACTTCTGGTAAGTTTTGACCTCCTTAATCACTGCTCTTAAGTTCAAACTATTAATATTCTGTTATGACATTTTGTCATTGACTCTCTTGTAATCTCTTGCACAATTTTCCTGCAGGGTTCTGTTATGAATGTCGACAGGTATGCAGCTGCAGAGAGCTTTTATAAACTAGCGATGGCATTTGCTCCTGTACCAGATCTTCACATAATGTGGTTACTACATCTTTGTGAAGCTCATCAGGAAATGCAGTCTTGGGCTGAAGCTGCTCAATGTGCTGTTGCTGTTGCTGGTGTAGTGATGCAGGTAACTTGATTGCATTACCTTCCTGTTTCTTGTAGTGATGTTGGAAGGAAGAAGTAAGTAATCCTGATTCACCAAGAAAAATCATCTTTTGTTAGTCGTTTCCAAGTTAGTGCCAGAAATCCTTTCCTTATTTGTTTCCTAGTTAAACTGGGACTGATCGTCTAATTTTGATAAAGATCAGCATCTAGTCTTTGGATTTACGGCTTTGTATGGTGGTACTCTTTTCTGCTATATCATTTAATTCTATTCTGCAGTTACTTGATTATTCTTTGCTGCTGAGAATGCAATCTTCTGCTGATCATGTTAACCTTATTGGTGTACCATTTACTTTAAGTTAAGGTAAAAGATGCGACCAAAAAAAAAACCTTCAAAGTTATGTGTTTTATCCCTTATATTCTGGTTTAAGAGACTTGTGCGCGCATGTAGGGATAACATGGAGATTGAAAGAACATCTAGTTTTTGAGAATTCCTTGTGTGCTTTAAAATCTGAATGTATCAAACGAATAATTGATTGACTAATGCAACAATACGTGATTATTTCTCTCATCACTTCTACTCAAACTTTGTATACTTGATACTAATGAGCTATGTATGCTTTAATTTATCAATAACTCTGGTCTTGATGAATTTAAAAATTAGATTCATCTTGGTTCACATGCAAATTTGTTCTCTAGCCTCATTTTCTCAAAACCTTTTTGGAGTCGTCATTTCGCCTCTATTAATTGGAGATCTAGATTTCTTGAAAGATCAGGTCATCTACTTGGTCCTTGGACATGAAGAGGCCTAAATCAATGACCTCTTGTGAGAAGGTTTCCAAAATTCATCTATCAAAATTGTTGCCTTATGTGCAAGAATAATGAGGTGTACTCTCATTTATTTGAAGAGTTATCCTTCTCCACAAGAGTCGTGGAGACATCTATGCAACCTGAGTGATTCTATATGACTCCTTTTTCCATTGCTAAGTTTATCTGTCAAACTAAAATATTATAATATGATGAGTGGTAAGTTTTTCAAAAGAGTGGATTGGTTATGATGTGGTGATTTTATATATGACATAGTGCTAGAGAATTTTCCAAGGTTGGTTTATATCCTAACGGTTTTTAAATACATAAGGATTCCATGTTGTATGTGACCCAGACCCCACTTTGTGGGATTCCACTGGGTATGTTGTTGTTGTTGTTGTTGTATGTGGTGTAATGCAGTACGCCTTTCATGACACCCCCTTGGTTATTGGAAGGCTTTCTCAATTTGATGGAAGTCTTAGTGGGTGATAGAGTTCTTTCCCAAAAGAGAAATGGAATTACTCAACGACTTCTTTGAATGCTGTGTTGTTCTCACTATTATTATTGCCATGACTTAGGACTGTGTTAAACCCTGGAAATGACTTAGAAGAGTGTTTTACATGAATTGGATGGAGCATTGTCTAATTTTCAACATACAGTTTGACATATTCTGTATCTTAATTGGAAGCAAAAAACTTTTTAGAAGGTACTCCCTCTGTCCCTAATTACTTGTCCACTTTTGAATCGACACACCTATTAAGAAAATATTGATTGACATAGTGTAGTTTACCATTTTACCTCTATTAATTATGAAGTGGATGAATTAAAAATTTAAGATTTTCAAGAAGTTCTACCTTTTTCAAAATAATTAATTAAGGGTATAATAGGTAAAAATAATTTGTCCTTTCTTGATTTGTCAAAATGGACAAGTAATTAGGGACAACTGAAAAAGGAAAAGTGGACAAGTAATTAGGGACAGAGGGAGTACCAATTAGTTTAAATTTGATTACCAAATAAAAACTAGTTGAAGTAAGAAGTAGGTTTAGAGGATATAATTCAGTTTGTAGATTTATAAAGATCTCTGTAAGTATCTTCTTTTCTATTTTATTTTTTTATCTAGCACTTTTTCATGGTGTCCAGCATATCCTCAATGCTGAGGAATACACATTTACTAGTTTAAAAAAAAAAAAAAAAAAAAAACTAGTTGAAATTTTCATTAGGTTTGGTGTTTGATAGTATCTATTTAGTTTGTTTGAAGATTTTATGTTACTTAAGGGATAAGTGTGATAAAATATCTCTAGTTTTAGAGAATCCATAATTTGTCTTACAAGACAAGTTCTTGAGTGTTATAGAGAAATAGACACAAATGAAGGGGAGTAGTTATTTAGGATTCATAGAGACGACCCGGCTAGTTTCAGATTGAGGAATGGTTATTCTAATAGGGTCAAGTATTTTGGTGCATCTTGTCAGAGATTTCTTCTCTATGGATGTGCTTGAAGTCATCACTCCAGTACTGCCTGATGCCCATGTGCATCAATTTCTCCAGACACTTTCAATTACAGTTAGCCTAGTTTTTAGCGACCCAAAACTGATGCTAAAAGTTATAGTGTTAGATATTGGGTGCTTGAACTAAGTCTACTAGGTCTTCAGTGATGCTGATGCCAAGAGGCATATGTTTTCATGGAATGATCTTCTAACATTGATTTTTAACTTTAAGAAGTTGAAGCATGACTAGACATATGTTGTGCTGTGATACTGATCTGTATCTATTTCCAGGCCCTTGTGTGTAGGAATGATGGTGTCTGGAGCAAGGATCACGTGAGTGCATTACGCAAAATATGCCCCATGGTCAGCAGTGACATCACTTCTGAGGCTTCAGCAGCTGAGGTGGAGGGATATGGTGCTTCAAAACTCACAGTTGACTCGGCTGTGAAGTATTTACAGCTTGCAAATAAGCTTTTCCATCAGGCTGAGTTGTTCCATTTCTGTGCAAGCATTCTAGAACTTGTAATCCCAGTAAATAAAAGCAGGAAGGCATATGGACAGCTTGCAAAATGCCACACAACGCTTACTAATATCTACGAGTCCATCCTTGAGCAGGAATCAAGCCCTATTCCTTTCACAGACGCCACATATTATAGAGTTGGATTTTATGGTGAGAAGTTTGGGAAGCTGGACAGGAAAGAATATGTTTATAGAGAGCCTCGCGATGTGCGATTAGGTGACATAATGGAGAAATTGAGCCATATCTATGAGTCGAGAATGGATGGAACTACATTACACGTAATTCCTGATTCAAGACAAGTCAAAGCAGATGAGTTGCAGCCTGGAGTCTGCTACCTGCAAATAACTGCAGTTGATCCGGTAATGGAGGATGAAGATTTAGGAAGCAGAAGGGAAAGGATATTCTCTCTCTCTACAGGAAGTGTCCGTGCTCGTGTCTTTGATCGGTTTTTGTTTGATACTCCTTTCACTAAAAATGGTAAGACCCAAGGAGGCTTGGAAGACCAATGGAAGCGGCGAACAGTTCTGCAAACTGAGGGATCTTTTCCTGCGCTAGTGAATCGACTCTTGGTTATCAAATGCGAATCCCTTGAGTTCTCCCCAGTTGAGAACGCAATTGGAATGATTGAAACTAGGACAGCTGCATTAAGGAATGAACTTGAAGAGCCTAGAAGCTCAGAAGGTGATCAACTTCCCCGTTTGCAGAGTTTACAGAGGATTCTTCAAGGTTCAGTTGCAGTTCAAGTGAGTGTTCATGTCTTTGTATAGTCACTATTCTTTTAGTACATCACCTGATTCTTGTCAATAGGTGCCGATATTTCTGCAAATTTTATGCAGTTAGGTTATCTTCAGCTTCTCCCTAATCTTAATCTTTTCCATCTAACAATGCAATGCATTTGTGTTATCTCTGGTTTTCGTGCTGGAGTTTGCTTATCCAAGTACAAATGAAACTTTTACAGGTTAACAGTGGAGTCCTCAGCGTCTGTACAGCTTTCCTTTCTGGTGAGCCTGCAACCAGGTTGCGTTCACAGGAACTACAACAACTTATTGCTGCCCTTCTTGAATTTATGGCTGTGTGCAAACGTGCTATTCGAGTACACTTTAGGTTGATCGGGGAAGAAGATCAGGATTTTCATACTCAGCTTGTTAACGGGTTCCAGTCTCTCACTGCAGAACTATCACATTATATTCCTGCAATTCTTTCAGAGCTTTAGCAGTATTTCTTAGTTTATTTTTCCTGTATGTAGTCTTTGCTCCTCCTATAATATGTTTATATTGTTTGTAATGACTTTGTTTTGTATTCAGGCTGGGTCTTTGTTCATAATTAGTCTTTCGTATCTCCATCTTTGTATTTAATCATTCCCTTTTCCTTAAAATTTTCATGATCTATTCTGTGAGTCTCAAAATTCGGATGTTTGAAGAAACATTCCAGGTATATGTTCGTCCTGACACTGCTGCTTTCCTGTAATCATCTCTTCAGCATATCTGCAATCAAATGTCCCTCCATTTTGTGTATCTCTTTCTTTCATGAAAGTAGGATTATGTAAATCCTATTGATTGCTGCTTTCTCCGGACCTCCGGGAAAAGCATGAAAAAATGACACAAATGTACCCCTCTGTCACCCCAGAATGAAGGGGTGATCTAGTAGTTTTTCTTGGTTGAGGTTGAACCTTAACCTTTTTCGAATAAGGGATTGTATTGATTCTTGAGGAGAGAGGAGCTCTCCCCTCCTCTCTTTAGTTCATTCCTTTCAAGGTTGAAGATTATTGATCCACCTATGCATGCGCCTTTACGATCTATCAGAGATGATAGGATGCAGTTTATGGCATAGTTATCCCCTTTAATTGTCCAACTTAAAGGAAAGAGCCGATTCAATAAGATTTGGGGCTTAAAGCGAAACTTAAGGGTGGGCCTTGACTTTTATGTAAAGTCAACTTTTCTAGCTTTTTAGATGCAAAATCTCTAGTTACTGCTTTATAATCGATTTGTTTTAATAATTCCTTTTCAATTGATAATATAGCTAATCCATTCAATCTCTCTTGAGAAATTATTTATCTTAAATAATATTTGAGAAAATGATCCTTAATGTATGGAGGTTGAAGTGTTTTAATCCTTGATATATACCACTTAATAGATTTAGTCCTTAATGTATATAAAATGTGATCATTTTGGTCCTAACCTTAAAACTTAACAATATCCGTTCAAGTTTAACAGAAAAACTCAAATCCTCTACCCTCTCTCTCCTCCTTTCTTCCTCCCTGCTACTGCTTCTACTATGACATGGATTTTAACTAAAACAATTTAAAATTTAAGAAACTTCTACACACTCCCAGAGAAAAATAGACATTGATGATGAAGGGGATTAAACAGAAAAAAAAAGAAGAATTTGGCCAACTTACAACAAGAATAAAGTTTAAGATCACGATTTAGAATCAGAAATTGATCCATGGAGGCAAATGATAAGCCTCGTCGATTCAAAGGGGTGGAATTTGATAAAATTTTAGGAGAAATTGGGCAAACCTGATGGAAGAAACGCGACACAAACACAGACAATACTACTTTTAAGAGTTTTCATAATCAATTGAAAATACATGTTGCTTATAAATAAAAGAAAATTAATTTTTGTTTGGAACCAATTGTGAAACAATTTGGAAAAAAAAGAACATAGAAATTCAATTGCAAAAGCAGCAACGCCGAGGAAGAAAGGAGGAGAGAGTGCGTAGAGGAGGAGGATGCTTTTTTAGTTTTTCCTGTTAAAGTTAACGAATAAGTATTAAGTTTTAGGTTTAAGATCAAAATGATCATATTTTACATACATTAAGGACTATATCTATTAAGTGGGATATATAAAGGATCAAAACACTTCAACTTCCATACATTAAGGATCATTTTCTCAATAATATTTAATCAATTTTAGTTTCGAATAACTTCTTTCGGCCGAGGCAATGTTAGAGGAACTGTTAACATTATTCTATAAGCAATAATGCTTATTTGGAAAAGAATCAAGTTTTTTATTTGATTGAGTATTTTTATTAGATCATTATCTTCTACTTGTATTATTTGTCTTAACACTTTTAATTCAAAAAACACTCTAAACCATCAATAGCAGAATAACTATTATGTGTTAAGAAAGTTCAAGGTTAAGAATGTTTTTAAAAAAAAAATAAATTCATCATCTAGTGATCTCAATTTACCACTAAATAAGAAACCAAAAATATTTTCATATGCTTCAATTGGTTCAAATCTATTTTGAAGTGAAAAAATAGCTTGATCTACTACGCATATATTTATTGTGATTTCGTTATTAATATTTTTGACGAATTGTTTCTTACGAAATTCAGATTCTATATTTGTTTCATATGCAATTTCCTGAGTAGAAATCATAACACTAGCTCATAGTACATATATTTTTTGTAAAAAATAACATTTATAAGTAATATTTTTAAAAATAAGGCCTAAACGATGATTTTAATGGCCTAAAAGTTAAGACGGTCCTCCTTAAGGATTGTTTGGGTATAAACTCCTCAATACTAATTATGGGGTTTTCTTTTTGTTCACTTGGTAGGATATTTGGTTTCTTAAAAGAATAAATTGATCTCGACGTATTTCCCATAACAAAGCAACCGTTGATATTGAAGCAGCTAGCACGTCTCTGAATTTGCCTTTTGACCAGCAGTACAGAATAAGCAAAGCTGCAAAATCTCCATGTTGAGTACAAGAAACAAATTAGACTTGTAGGCGTTTGGCCATGCACGTATGGTATCATGAGATGGAATCAACATTTGGACATGCGATTTTACGTTGATTCCATATCATGAGATGTGATTTCATATTCTCCAAAAATCATGATATGGAATTATATGGGAAATTTCATATCATGATTTGAGATATTTTAATACAAAATTGATCCACGAGTTTATATTTTGTTAAAACAACCCCACATTTATATCTACTAACCATTTATTTCATACGTAAATAAAATTTATAATCACATCATTACTTTTTAAAATTTATTATTCTCACCAACATATAGTCACTTTTAACTCACACCAACCGATTGTTGAGTAATAAATTTGTTCTGTTCATTTACTCCAACACTTAATTTATTACTTCTACCATTTTGTATTTATTACAACTATAGTTATATCTATTTCTCTTCACTTACTCTAATAAATTGATATGAAAGTTAGGTTGCATATGCTTAAATGCATAATTATTTATACTCAACCATAAAGTACACTACAATTTATGTTCAATTTTTTTTTATTAAATTAAAGTTAGATGAAACAATTACTTAAGTGGAGAACAATTAGCTTTGTAATAATTTATTATGCGATTTTAAATTTTTTTGTTTATTTGATAAGATTGAATAAACAATTGGGGCTATTTTAATAGTTTTACAACTTATGAATTTTTATGTTTATGAGAAAATATACAACACAAAAATTTCATATCGCATGTCCAAACAAAACTTCAATTTCATATCATGATACCATATCATGATTTCTTATCGCATGGCCAAACGGGCCCTTAGTCAAATAATTCTACGTTATATGCCTTCGTATCTAGAGATAGCAATAGGGTGCTCAACTCGTCCCGCATAACAATTTTTTTCATTTTCAACCCACTCCGCTCCTCAAAGACCTGCCTCACATAAATTTTTTCATATTTTCCTTTTTAATTAAGTTTGATATTAAAAATAAAATATTTTCATTAAGTTATATTAATTTAATAGATAATGACTTAAAAAATTATTTTTTAGAGGTTAATTGGGAAGCATGTTATTAGTTTTGATTTAACCATTTTCATTTACTATCTTGAATACTTTAGTAGCTTTACATAAACTTTCAATTGATATTAGTTTGATTAAAAATAATGAATTTCTCATGAGATTTGTCTATTCTTACTTTTGAATATCACTCTTATAACATGTAAAAAGTTAAAACTAAGTTTGAACCTGCATAAAATCACATAGACCAGTAACCCGACATGCCCGCATTAGTTTTTTTTAAAAATTACTTCAATCCGCCCCTCATTCACCCCTCCCTGCACAACCTTAAAATTGTCTCGCCCTGCATAGCTTTAAACCCGCTCCACCCTGCAGGCTGCATCCATCCCGCCCCATTACCATCTCTATTTGTATCTTCCTCTTTTTGGTTAAATAGACTATTTACATACAATTAACTATAGATGGCATTATACATTGTTCAGGATTAGTCATGTTAGTTGTCTGAGTCAATAGTTGCCCTTGCATGTTATTAATATTACAATTTGAATTTTTTCTAGGAAACATAGTTCCTAAAATGTTTCCATAAACTGCATTTGTTGCAAATAGGAGTGGTAAACGAGCGGATCGAATTAAAATGAGTCGATAAAAAATGAGTCAAAGAAAAATGAATAAAATACTCGACTCGACTCATATTTTAAATGGTAATAAATGAGTTATCCTTGAATAATATGGGTAAATATAAGAATTTTGTTAAAAGCTTTAAAAACTAATTGGAAGGATTGGTGGGGGGTGGGGTGGTAAAAAAAACTATTAAGAAAACTATTTTTTCCTTTTATAATTTTTTTAAAAAAAATTCTTACATTTTTTTTGAGAGTGGGGGATGGTAGGGGGAGTGGTGTGATAAAAAAAAAAACTTTAAAAAGTTAACCTTTTTTTTTTATAAAAAAACAAACTAATTTTTTCTTTTATGAATGAATTTTTTTAATCCATTTTTGAGTCAGTAATCAGTTGTCAGAGTATGGCTATTTAGCACATGCACTAAGGTAATCTTGTGATGTCATTCTAGAATTTAATAGTTACTGGCATCCTCATTTCAAAGGCCACAGAAATAGTACATTGACTAGTGTTCAGACAATCCTATAAAAATAATGGCATGTAAGCCATGGTGAATAAGCTAAATAAAGTTTTTGATCTTGTATGGAGTGTGGAGTTTTCAGATTCACTAGAAGTTCTTGGGCCTCACTAATTTTCTAGTTAGTTTTATAAAGTGACAAACACTCATGTAAGGTTCTAAATAACTTTGTCCTTCTCATATAATCGGGGGACATGAAATAACTCTCAAGTGTGTGTACGCCACATCAATGGAAAATTTCACAAATACGCATATGTGGATGACATATGGCATAAGAGGAGTGTTTTTAAATTACTTCATCAAGTAAAAGAGTGTTATTAAATTTGTCATGAATTGTGACACCTAAATTTGAAGGAAAAAATTTAGGGTTCATTTGGTACAAGCATCGATAATGCAGAGATTATTAACACATAGATTAATAATGCAAAGATTAACAATGCAAAGATTAGTAATGCATAGATTATTATTTATTAAGTGTTTGATTCATTGTTTCCCACTTAATCTTGAGTTTGATTTAAAACTCTACAAAAAAAGTTATTTCCTATTATACCCTTGTGTTATTATTAGATTGTTTATTCATGTAATTGGTTAAGGCTACTTAAATTGTTCGATACCTAAAGCTTATTTTTTTTAAAATAGCTCAAGTGATTAATCGACGAACTACATAAAAGAAAATGGAGAATTTTGTTTTTTTTATGAAATCATCAAATTACACTAAACGGATTTGGAAAATTAAAAGAAAAACATTTATAACCATTCCAATATAAATAAAAAAGAAATCAAATTACTAAAAAAATTAGGAAAATGAATAAGGGGATAGTTTAGTCCTTTAGGGGTCTTATCCAGGATTGTTAAACCTTGGATTAGTTATATCTTCATTTTCTAGGGATAAAATAAGACCACATATGATGTATTACTAATCCATGGATTAAATTAAATAAAGTAACCACCTAATGTACAATATTTGTTTTGTTCAACTTTGGGATATATGGTGAGAAAACAATACAACTTTTGCATCACCAACTACACAACTTGAGGTCCATGGATGAGTATTACTCACTTTTAACTAACGACTTGTTACTCATATTTTATAGTGTTCCATAAGACTTATTAGAGGATGGAGAAGACTTAACAAAATAATACTCCATATGTCCTAATTTTCTCTAGATGTTGAGTTCATTTCAAGGTCATTAATTATCGCTACAGTGTGTGTTACGTAAGATAATGTGAAATTGGTCTCATTATGTGAAAAAATTTTCTGGAGAACTTCCAAGAAATTTCCAATGAGAGAAACTATTGCTCGACTAAGTCAAGTGAGGAAAAAAATGAACAATAATTAAATACATGATTTAAGTTCTCCATCTACTTAAGAGTATGTAGCAACAAAACAATAATACTTTGTAGAATTTTATTTTATTTTTTTGTTTTGCTTTTTATTCAAAATTTTGTTTGATATGTGTTTTATTTTCCTGCTTTTTTATTCAAAATTTTTTAAAACCTCAAGAGTTATCTTTAAGTAGGGAATGAGGTAAAGTAAGATGTTTTTTTTTATAGTTCTTCTTTTCAAAGGGAAAATAATTGTTTTGTTCCTGTGTTATGATTTTATTATGATTTTAGTCTGTGTGATATTTGACTTCTCCTATTTAACAAAGGAGAATGATTTTGATCTTTTTATAAACTGCTACAAACATTATAAACATATATGTCACTACAGTAAAGAACAATTACAATATTACAATAAAGAATACTCTTTCACTATTGATCACAAAGGTTAAGTCGATTGAAAAAGAATTACACACACTAAGATTGAAAAAGAATTACACACAAGGAGAATGATTTTAATCTTTAACTTAACATGATCAGATGCATATGTAGTTAAGGGCTGCTTAGAGTCACATAATTTCTAATTCAAATTGAAATGTACAATGATTCGGGAAAAATCTATTTAATTTTTATTAAAATGTTTTGTCCACGTAAAGTGTGATGCGACAGTTTCTTTTAAATAAAAAAGAGAGTGTATTACTCACTACGAATCTATGATAAAGTGTAATAACAGAAAGAGAGAAGTGTGTTTGTCAACCTAACAAGTGACTATTTAAATATAAAATTCACAATTTCAATAATTTAAATATGAAACTAAAAAAAATAAAAATTTAAGTGAGTTTTCGACCAACATGTCTTACACTTTGTTTGGATCATTGTTACCCATTGTTTTATAATGTATTGTACTCTATTGTATGGTAGATATAATGTTTGACTAGACTGTATTGTTTGTTGTTGTTTAATAACATTTTAATTGTTTGGTTTGATTGTATCATACTGTATTGTAATTTATAAATTTACTAAAATATTCTTAATTATTCTAAGGTAGGAGGTTTGACTAGAATTAAATAATATAAGGTAAAGGGCAAAATAGTATTTTGAAATATTACGTAAAGATATAATTGAAAAAAGAAATTAAGTAACAATGAGAACACATCAAATCGATTGTCCATAAAATAGGGATTTTCATTGTTATATAATAACGAAATTTAGCAATACAATACAATACAATACATTTTAAATAACAATCAAAATAAACATTATACATATAATAATGATACAATACAATACAATGAGTAACAATGATCCAACAGAGTGACGGACAAACAGAGCTTAGTTTCTCTCCACTTGTGCCACTCACTAGTCACTAGAGTGGCAAATTGCTCATGCCCGGTCCAACAGTTCAGTCGTCCATTTCCACAGACGTAAACCCGAAAGTTCTTCTTCTTCCCCTTTGAACTTCACCACTTTGCTTATCCTACACTCTCGGATCAGCCCCTTTCCCATCAATACAAGATTCCTATAGTGTACATAAAACCCAATATTCTCAAAGCAATAATCTCTACAGGAGCGGCATTTTGCTTTACAGCCGTTCCTGCTGTACAATTTTTTCAAATTTTGCTTCTAGTTTTGTAGTACAGAAGAAAGAAGAACGAACTGGAGTCAATACAAGAAACCCAGTCCAAGAAGCCGCCGGGTAACGGTCAGATCCGATACCGATCACCATCAGCAGCAGAACTATTAGAGCATATGCAACAGGAAGACCCAATTCAAATGGAGCATGAGAAAATGTTGAAACGTAACAGGCAACAACATGGGGACTCGTTTTCTGATAAGATCCATAGATATCGTGGAGTGATTTTAGTGATTTCGGTTCCTATGTTGCTTATTTGTTTTGTCCTTTTTGTAATGCCGACGAATTACTCTGATTCAATGGGGTCAGTTAATAGGAAGTTTTCACCCAAGTTTGGATCTAGAAATTATGCAGTTATATTTGATGCCGGTAGTTCTGGTAGTAGGGTTCATGTTTTCTGTTTTGATCAGCATTTGGATCTTGTTCCCATTGGCGATGACCTCGAGCTCTTCCTGCAGGTAATTTTTAGATTTTGAGTTGATTTTGTTCTTCAAAATGCTGCTCAAATGGAGCCCGTAATTGCAGGTTATACTTTTTGGGTGTATTTGGTGTGTCAAAGTTGTTTTTGCAGAACGTACTTTCGTTGATGGAATCCCTTTTTAGGAAAAAATTACTCTTGTCACTTAGACTTCTGCCATTCAATTGTTGTTGTTAACCTTTACTACTCAATAGTATCATCAACACATTATACTTATAATCTTGTTCTTCATTGAACATTACAATATGCCACCTACTCTTATACACATCCAACATTGTTAATTAGCATTTCCCATGGTAAAACATTTATCATAGAAAAATTTTCTCCATACAGAATGTACCCTGTAAGTTTGTTGCAAATGAGCACCTTATTGTGTAAAGGCTTTCTCTTGGCACCAATTGTTCATCTATAGTTGGATTTGGCACTACAGAAAAAACCAGGGCTGAGTGCATTTGCTAGTGACCCTGCATCGGCTGCAAAATCTCTTCAGTCACTTCTGGAAAAAGCTGAGGATGTAGTTCCAATGGATTTGCGCAGTAACACACCAGTCAGAGTTGGGGTGAGTGGATACAGTTATAGAATTAGATTGACATTAGATTCTTTAGCCTACTCAATATACCGAATACTGATGTGGAGTATGTCTAGGCAACTGCAGGTTTGAGGCAGTTGGGAGGTAATACATCTGACAAGATTCTTCAAGCGGTAAAATTGATTCCTTTCTTAGACCATCCTTCGTAACAGGCTTTCTTTCTGCTTGGGCATGTCTTATAATAGAATTTTAACTGTTCCTTTTCTATTTTGAATTTCTGAATCACTAAAATCTCATTTGAAGGTGAGGGATTTTCTGAAGAGCAAAAGCAGCCTCAAGTCAAAAGGGAGTTGGGTTACTGTTCTTGACGGGAGTCAGGAAGGTGCTTATCAATGGGTATGTAATATGGATTTCAACTTGTTCTGTTCTTCTTTGTACTTAGAACTACCATGTCATTTGAAGTTATAGGTGCTTGCTTAATTTGAATTCGAGATTCTTGAACTTTTTTTGGAGCCGAGGGTCTACCAAAAACAACCTCTCTACCTCACAAAGGTAGGGGTAAGGTCTACATACATCCTACCCTCCCTAGACCCCACTTATGGGATTACACAGGGTATGTTGTTTTTATTTTGTTGTAGAGACCAGAGAGAAGTAGTGGTTATGATCTCCTGTCAAGGATCATTTTCTGGTAGTTTACCCTTTGTGTGATGTTGATTAGTTAATTCAAAGTTGTTGTCTCTTTATGCCAAGATGTAGGGTAACTAGAATGAAAGAAGTGAATTCTAGCTCAGCTTAAAGGAGAGAACAACCAAAAGTAGAAAATGGCCGTCATGCCAATTTTTCAGTATTACCAATTAACATTTTGAAGCTGCCTTTGAAGAAGCTTCATATGAATAGCAACTCTAGTTGGAGTTGTCGAACCAGAGAACAAGGACTCTTATCATCCCAAATGCTTTCTTGTTGCATTCACATCGTATCCCTATAATTTCCACAGAAGTATTTTGGTCTCCTTCAAGCCTTTAGGCCATGTTTAGTGACACTAGATCAGATTGCAGGAAAACAACTGATCCCATCTGAAAGATGAGATTATTATCCTACTCATTTCAGGATATTCTATCACTTCCATGGAGTGGGGATAAGGGTTGAGCTTTTAAGTTCATTTGATAACTTATCCCATCCTAAAGATAGGGATGAGGGAAAAAGCTTTAAGTTTATCCGTATTCCCATCCTATAGTGTTTGAAACAAAAGGTAGAATATGCAAATTGGAGATTTTACTGTCCAGGTGGCTTCTCAATGAGCTTTACAGTCTTTTGGGGATATGCTAAGAGAAGACATCATGAATACTTTGCAATGTTTCCACTATCATGAAGTGTTCGGGAGAAGCTTCAATGCTACAGATGTTGCTCTCAACCCAAAGAAAGTAGGTGCATCTGAATTATGGGACTTCAGACCTACAAGATGGGTTAGATTTATTGGAAAACGGGTTTGGGTGTTGGGTTGGGTGGGGCTTTTTTATTTGATAAAAAAATATGTGGACCAATGAAAATTGGCCATTTGTTTAGTTGAATTACATGTCAGATTTCTGTTAACTAAAAGGGCATTGTTTAACCTAAAGAAGACGTTAAGGACATTTTAAAACCAATAGGTGGAAGGAGGGCATTTCTGAACCATTACTAATAGGTCAAGGGCATTTTTGAGCCTTTTTCGTTGCTTTTTTTCATTAGAAAGGAGACTCAGGCAGGGTGATGCTTTGACACCTTTCTTGTTCATTCTAGCCAAGTAAGGCTACAATAGTATGGCGAGGATTACAAGTTCTCATAAAATAAGTATGATGAGGATTACAATCCAGAACAGGTGGTTAAGAGGATTCAAGATGAGCAATAGGTTAGGAGAGGACATGTAAATCTTTCATTTACTTAATGTAGATGACACAATAATTTTTTGTGAAGCTAGGGCAGAACAAATAAGATATTCTACTAGTATATGAAGCAACATCTGGTTTGATTGTGAACGGGAGGAAAAAAGTCTATTCCCAAAGAGACTGTACAAGTGCGACTCTAGCCAACATTTTGCGATGCAGGGTGGGGAAAATGTCAACAGTTTACATTGGCATGCCTTTGGACAATCTAAGTTACACAGGCTCTTCATTTTCAGTGCCGCTCCTGTGTGGACACAATGTGAGTGTCGGTGTGGGTATGGGATCCGTACCGCATCTGGTCAATTGATTTTGGGTACTTCGACTAATATTGACGGTGAAGTTTGGGACAAATACAGTGACTTCTGTAATCAAACTAAAAGTTAAGGTGAAATTGAAGAAAAAGAAATACCTCGTATGTAGAAATTTCAATGTCAGTCCTTTTCTTTACATCTCCTTCTGTGATTCTCCTCTTGATCAATATTTTCTCCTCAGAATACCTTGTTAGTTTTCCAAATTATGACTCATAATTTTGACATATAACTCTTATTTTTAGATATTTGAATTATTTATAGCCGAATCCTCGTACTTGTGTTCGTATTTGGATCCATACCCCAAATCATAAAATTTAGATCATTATTTTGGGGTCATAGGTGGCCTGGAGAAAACATCTTGAGAATCACATTTCCTAAAATGTATAATATCTCTTGTCAAAAGAAGACGTTAGTCCATTGGTTATGGAGTATGCAAGGGGGAGAAGTTATATGGGATTTGAGGTTTAGGGAGGAATCTTCAAGACTGGGAGGTTGGAGAATTTCAAAATCTGACTCGATTACTTCACCAACAATAAGTTTTTACGGATACTGTAAATGATGGAGGACAGGAGGAAGTGGTGTTTTCTCAGTCAAATCTTTATGAGAAATTCCTCTCTAGGGAGGAATACCACTTTTTCACACAGTTTAATATGACCTCCAGGTACCTCAAAAAGTTTGTTTCTTCACTTGGTTAGCTGTGAAGGAAGTAATCTTGACGGCGGAGAATTTATGAAAAAGGGAGATCACTTGTGTCAGTTGGTATTTTATATATAATCTGGAGAAGACGTAAGTAAACCACCTCTGATTACATTGTCGGTTAGCGTCTTCTTTGTGGGGGGGAATTCTGAGATGGTTTGGAGTTGAGTGGGTGGTGCCTGGCACTGTGAAAGACTCAACGGTTAGTTGGGCTCTTAGAAGACGGAAGAAAAGAAGCAGAGACTGAGATTGTTGCTTGATTGGCACTCATGTGGACCGTATAAGAGAGGAACATAAGAGCTTTTGAGGGCATAGAGAAAATTTTTGCTTATTTGAGAAATAGTCTCTTTGCTCTTATTTCTTTTCTGCATTCATGAAGTTCCTAAGGAGGCAGGGGTGCAGATACAGCCAGGAGGTTTGCCTAGAAGCAGCCTAGGTATAGAGGATTGGGTGGCTTTTGTAGAAAACCATGTTTTGCTGTGAGGTTCTCTACGTTTTGGTATACAGGCACTTTTTACCCCTGTTAATATGAACATTATTACTTCATAAAATAATGAGGAGATTGCTTTACTAGTGAAACTGTTTTTATATTTAAGATCTTTGCATATGTAGGTAAAATTGATCACATTTGTGCTATCTTCTCTTGATCGTTAATCCAACCACATGGATTACATGACCCATCTAACCTTGTGTTCATAAACTGAATGTAGGATACACGAGTCAACCAATTGATACAGTTTGTTGAATTTGTATTACAAATGTCTGTGCAGGTCACCATTAATTATTTGCTAGGCAATTTGGGTAGGAAATTTTCTGATACTGTTGGAGTGGTTGATCTTGGAGGTGGCTCAGTACAGATGGCATATGCCATCACAGAGTCAGATGCTCAAAAGGCTCCAAAGCTATCAGGTGGAGAGAATACGTATGTGCAAGAGATGTATCTCAAGGGGGTAAAATATTACCTCTATGTTCACAGGTCCGTCTCAATTCTCATCATATGTAAAGATGTATATGATCTCAGAATATGTCAGGGTACCCAGTTAACACTTGCTAAATTTACCTTGAATTTCTGTTCCGACTTATTTGCAGTTTCACTTGATATCTGGACATGTGGGTTTCCTTGTGTTTTCTCACCCTTTTATTGCACATATTTAATGTGATTTACCCATCTTGTTTGCAGTTATCTGCGCTATGGATTGCTTGCAGCTCGAGCTGAGATTCTGAAGGTGACCAAGGAATCTGGCAGTCCTTGCATCTTGACAGGGCATCATGGTATTTACTATTTTTCTCAATGCTGCTGTTTCTGTCCCATAGTTGGTTCTTTTGGTGCGATGGTCTTTTTCAAAGCATCACTTACCTCCCTCCATCTCTCTCTGTCTCTCAATGAGTAAGTAAGAGAAGAAACCTTTCTCTTAACAATCCACTAAAACAGTAAGAAGAAATCCTCTCTGTGAAGTTTCAACTTCTGTTTTCCCCAAAATCAAGGTTGTCCTTAAATGTTTAGTTACTCGTAAAGCAAGTCACTCATCTTTATTGTCAAACCTTTTGACTATCCAGTTCAAAAATTTGCCAGAAGTCGTGTCATCATGTGCAGATCACGTGAAATTTTACCCCTCCAGATCTGAAATGTTTGAAATACGTATGGACAAAGAAAGGAAGAGATTTTTCTACTTAAATAGAACTGAATTTGAATTTAATGAAATTTTGAGGAAAGGGTTCAAATATGGTACTGGAATTATTTCATCAACTATATATTCCTATAAAAGTAAATTTGTCTTGACAATATTTTCTTTACAAGGGTCCTACAAGTATGGAGGAAAAGTTTACCCAGCATCGACTATGTCTGAGGGTTCAAGCATGACAAATTGTAGGTTGGTAGCCCTGAAGGCTCTGAAAGTTAATGAATCAACATGCACCCACATGAAATGCACCTTTGGTGGAGTGTGGAACGGTGGAGGCGGAGATGGTCAGAAGAATATGTTTGTGGCCTCATTTTTCTTTGATAGAGCTGTTGAGGTACGAGTCACCATTGAGTTAGATGCTTACCAAACTTTGATGGGTTACAATTGTACCTTTTGCTGCTGTTCCGAGAAAGGATAAATTCCCTACTATTCTATGGTTTTGCAACTAATATAATGTCTTGTGGGCACAGGTTGGTTTTGTTGATCCAAATGTAGCTGTTGCTAAAGTTCGCCCAATTGATTTTGAGAGTGCAGCTAGACGTGCTTGTGATACTAGACTTGATGATGCCAAAGCTACATTTCCTAGTGTGGAGCCAGATAACTTGCCATACTTGTGCATGGATCTTGTCTACCAGTACACACTACTTGTAGATGGATTTGGTAAGACTAGATTCATCCTTCAGGAAATACACAAATTACAGATCAGTTTTAGTATGTTTCATTTAGTCATTGAATGCTTTATTGGACAGGACTTGATGCTCGTCAAGAAATGACATTGGTGAAAAAGGTGAAATACAAGAATTCCCTAGTTGAAGCAGCATGGCCATTAGGTAGTGCCATTGAAGTCACGTCATCAATGAATTAACTTAAAAGATTCAAGATTTACACATCCGGTTTTGCCTTGTATTAGCTTGTGGGTATCAAACTATCAGCGGTCTCTGACCTGCAACTAGGCTCTTCGCGCTCGAGAAGTTCATCCTTGCCATATAGTTGGATGCCTGGTTCAAGCAAATCGCGATTGTTTCCCCTTTTATTCCAAGGGGGTGGCTGGTTAAGAATAATGATAAAATCTGTTTGTGATTATATTATAGGAAACACTGATGTTTGACGAAATGAATGATAAGATTCTATTTTTATGTCATTCTTAAGCTCTCTTTGTCCATGAGTGGAAATCCAATGATATATATATATATATATAGAGAGAGAGAGAGAGAGACGCAATCTAGTAAATCAATTTCCTCAGTATTAAAATCCATGCTGGTGTGTTCTCAAAATTAAAGAAAACAGCATAATTTTCTTAATTGTTCGAGCACAGTGAACAAAAGTAGATGAATAAATATGAGAAAAGTAAATAAATGAAGATCAAAATAAAGTGGGAGGATACCAGGGAGACGATCAAAATAAGTTTTTGACAAGACCATTAATCGATAAAACAAATATAGTATTGAGGATTTGAGGTGGACAAAGTCCTTCCATCCTAATTAACTTTGTTCTTTATTCACAAAGCAACGATTCACTTTCTAGAATTAATAATTTTGAAAATTATTTGATTAATCTGCTCGTACAAATTTATATTTATATAATCATTTGATTTTCAAAATAAAAACATATAAGTCACAACTCTTACTTTCAAGTAGCCAAAGAAAGATAAACAAAGAAAATCAAAGACATCATGAAAAGGGAGTAAAAGTGCATTATAGTGCTACAAAATATTATCAAGGAGAAAAAATGGAAAGAAGAATAAAAAAAGGTACAAATTCTTGTAAGATGAGAGGAAAATATAAGAATACTAAAGAAGAAATGAAGACAAAGATATTGCGAGTAGAATATAGTGTTATTTTATTTTCTTCAAGTGTATCTTCCACAAGGGTGAAGAAGTATGATTTTGTCTTCAATTAATCAATATAATAAATACAATAATAAGTATTGAGGTGGACAAAGTCTTCCATCCTAATCAACTTTGTTCTTTCTCCATAAAGCAGTGATCCACTTTTTAAACAAGAAATGAAGACAAAATGATATTGAGAGTAGAATGTAGAGAGCCTTATTTTATTCTCTTCAAGTATATCTTCCACAAAGGTGAATAAGTATCATTTTGTCTTCATTTAATCAGTAAATCAAATACAATAGTATATACTGAGGCGGACAAAATCTTTCCATCCTAATCAACTTTGTTCTTATTAGAGAGTCTTATTTTATTATCTTCCATCCTAATCAATAGAATGTAGAGAGTCTTATTTTATTCTTTTCAAGTGTATCTTCTAATACCCTTTTGTAGGATGCACAATTTACAACCTTTAACAAATATGTTGGTACAATATTTAAGTAATTCATTAAAAGATACATGTATGTTAAAGAGTTAAATGAATAAAACATCCACAATTAAATGAATTCATAACACTCCCCCTTGGATATGTTTATAAATAATTGTCTCGTTAAAATCTCACATGGAAAAACTCAGTAGGAAAAAACCTAGTGAAGGAAAAAGAGTATACATATCTTGTGATACGCCTTGAGTGCTGCCTCATTAAAAATCTTACCAGGAAAATCTAATGGAACAAAACCTTCAAGAAAAAAAAGAATACAACACATATTTTACTTTCCCCGCTAAAATTTTTATTTGATATCTCAAAGCTGACGCATTCCAACCATTTATCTTAGCTCTCAAATGTTGACATTGGCAAGACTTTGTGAATAAATTTGTAAAATTATCACTCAAATGAATCTGTTGAACATATATTTCACTATTTGTTTAATATCATGTGTGAAAAAGAACTTAGGTGAAATATGTTTTTTTCGATCTCCTTTGATTTATTCTTCCTTTAATTGAGCTATGCAAGCAACATTATCTTCATATAATATTGTTGAAATCTTTGTTGGCAGAAAAATATTACATAATTGCAAAATGTGTTTGAGTCGTTGATCTCAACCATACCACTCTCGACTAGCTTCATGAATGACTATTATCTCCGCATGATTTGAAAAAGTAGTAACAATTGTGTGTTTTCATCGAACGCCATGATATAGTTATACCTCCATATGTGAATAAGTAGTCTGTCTAAGATCAGACTTTATGTGGGTCAGATCAATATCCCGCATCTGCATAATCAATCATTTCTGACTTGAATGCATTAGGATACAACAATTTCATCTCAATTGCTCCTTGAAGATATCTGAATATATGCTTAACACCTTTCCAATGTCTTTTTGTTGGACTTGAGCTAAATCTCGCCACTAAATTTACTGTAAATTAAATATTTGATCGGATATTGTTGACAAGGTACATAAGTGCCCCGATAGCACTGAGATATGAAGTTTCATCACCAAGAAGTTCTTTCCTTTTCTTGAGGTTGGAATGAATCTTTATTTATATCAGACCATCTCACAACCATCATGATACTCAATGGGTGTGATTTATTCATGTAAAATCGCTTCAACACCTTTTTAGTGTATGTTGATTGTTGGATAGATATCCAATTTGTCAAATGTTCAATCTGTAGGCCAAAACAAAATCTTATCTTACCAAGATCTTTCGTTTCAAATTCTTTCTTCAAACACTCAATAGCTTTTGAAAGCTTTTTAGGAGTGCCAATGATATTCAAGTCATCAACATATACAAATATTATAACAAATTTAAATTTCAACCTTTGTATAAAAATACAAAGATGAATAGAGTCATTCTTATACTCTTCCATTAGCAAAAATTCGCTAAAATGATTATACCACTGATACGCTCAAATTACACTTTCCTAAAGAAGTATAAGCGATCGTTGTCAAATAAAGAACCCAACTTGTAGGTTGGGGTCGATCCCACGAGGAATATGGTTTAGACTTAAACTTAACTCCCTATTATATTCGTTTAGTCAACTTATTTCCGAGACAAGTAAATAAGGGGGGGGGGATTTGTGAAACAAATAACTGATTGTTGTTTAAGTAACAAGTGAGCAAGAGTCAAACTTTGTTGTTATCAATGAGAGAGAGAAACTAAGGTGTATGTGTTCCTCATAAGCTCTTAACGCAGTATTCCTAATAATCGTAATCCTTTACTAGTGTTTTACATGCAAAATTGGTAAGATATGTATTCCTAAGTGATTGGTCCTCCAAATAGGGAATTTCACTCCGCACCTTGGTCCTACTACGTGTATATAATTTACTAACCCTTACCTTTACCTCATATTAGACATCACATCAATGTATGACT
>NW_006239406.1:144634-145069 GCF_000226075.1 Solanum tuberosum | reverse complement strand
ACTAAATCTCTGTTGATAATTCTTTTCTTATTAACTACCTCCTTGGTCTGACAAGTAGTAACAAGGCGAGTTCTAACGTTGGCCACCATTAAAAATACTTCTAAGCGAAAGAATTACCAATACATACATCAACACTATTCAAGAATTACTTAGTTATTATTCATGCGTTGTTAATTGCTCATGGTTCCCACAACCCTAGTTGTGGATTTAGTTACTCATACTTGAAAGAACACAATTCATATTTTTGTAAAGAGAATTCATGAACTTATGTTTAGAGTAGAAGAAACCCATAATCTCCAATTGAATTTCAAAGCGAAAATCTTATAAACCGAAATCCATAAATCAAATTGCCAAAGTTTGCAAGTTAATTCCTAAGAAAATATCAAGAACTAAAAGTAAACAATAATGTCTAACCCCCAAAAACGAGGTTTACAT
>NW_006239406.1:141553-144508 GCF_000226075.1 Solanum tuberosum | reverse complement strand
ACAAAAAAGGACACAAAATAAGGAAATAAACTTTCTGGACGCGACTTTGATCGACGACTCGACCTACGGACCGTGGGTCGACCTACGGTCCGTAGGTCCCCTCCGTTGGTCAACACTTAGAACTTTTTTGCATAGGCTGGAACCTTCAACTCCAGTTCATCACTGACGGACGTGCAGAATGGGCCGTGGGTCCTCTTCTGTGGCTCCACACTTAGGATTTTCATCAGGTACCAAAACTTCAACTCTCTGAACACCTACTACGAACGTGTAGGACGGCCCGTAGGTCGACCTACAGTCCATAGGTTGCTTCG
This sequence comes from Solanum tuberosum, assembly GCF_000226075.1. Classification (NCBI taxonomy): domain Eukaryota; kingdom Viridiplantae; phylum Streptophyta; class Magnoliopsida; order Solanales; family Solanaceae; genus Solanum; species Solanum tuberosum. The sequence goes on along the minus strand of NW_006239406.1, from coordinate 144,197 downwards.
TTGTTCCATACTTGGTCAAACTTCCCTGATGCTCCCATCTACGCCCACCATCGATAGACCGTCATAGGACCTATGGTCCGTAGGTCCCTTCGTGGGTGGCTACTTCTACAGATTTTCCAGCTTTCATCTCACTAAATCGCATCCAAGCCTATTTCCTGCAAACATGACACAAAAACATTATTTCCAATACAAAATGGCCCTAGACACACACAACTCTTAAGTAAAATGTATCAAAAATATTGTAAACTCACGGTATATCAACACCCTCAACTTAAATATGTTGTTTGTCCTCAAGCGACACACTAACACTCTACACGACACTTGTGTAGAAGCAGATATACAAACTCAACAATCACATGGCTATTTCAACCCATTCCATCTTCTTAGTGCAAATCATTTTTATTAGAATCAACAAGCTAACTCATGTGGATCAAGATATGACAAAGATCGGCCAATAGACACCATAACATACACTTTTCACAATCACCAAGACACCAACTTTCCAACAATGTAACTAGTGCCCGTACTTCAAACGAAATCCTTTTCACACAGAAGATATGAATTTTGAGTTTTAGGAATCATTCAACACTCATGCTCAGAAGTGACTTCAAGTACATTTAGAGCTCAATACCATAGGCTTGCCCTTATTTTCACTGCTTAGACTCCCCAAACTAGTTGCTAGGATCACTATATGATTTTGTTAGCTTGTAACGTAGGCTCAGGGTCTGGTGTGGTACATTTGGATATTTTTCAGTGACTTTCTGCCCTCCTTGACATTACATTGGCTTTTTACCTATTTTTGACATCCTTTCATTTTACTTTCTTTCCCTCGACTCTTTTCAACATGGATGTGACTTTTGACTTTTTGTCTCTTATTTTTCACTTTCTTCTTTTTCTTTCACCTTTTTTTCTTTATTTCTTTCATCACTTTTATTTATCATCTTTTTGCTTCTTTTGCACAAAGTCACATCCCCTTTATCTTTTCTTTTTCTCTTTTCAACACAAAACTCTTTTCATATCCTTTTTTCTTTCGGTTTTCTCTTTCATAGCCACCTTCAACTTATGGATTTTGCATTAGTTGAGGTGCACAATATATGATGTCGGACCAAGGCCAAGGTCAATGTAAATTTTGAATTAGTCACCCTCAACTTAGGCTTTTGGCCTAAGTCAAGGTGCACATGTCCAAGGAAGGACCGGGGCCAAGACAATTATTTTTGGGAAGGTGAGTTAGGTGAATAAAAAAAATGGTCTATTTAAGGCTCAAACATTAGGATCAAAGGGAACATTGATTTCATTTGTTTAGATCATTTTAGGCTTAAGTGGACTAATTTGAACAAGGGCCTATGACCACTTCCCAACTTCTAGCCTAGATCATCTTAGTAGGACCAACTGGGAAAGTTCTAGATTGGCACAAACTGTCTGAACATTCAACTTTTCTCACACACTCTTGGCACATTGTTGCATTATCAGATTATCAGATTACCCAGTTCAAGTTTTAGCTTAAGTCATGAGGTCACATCGGTTCCTTATCATATCACATTGAGATCCAACACATTCAACTCATCTGCTGGTGCTCTCTCTTCATCGCTCTCTCAGCCTTAGTGTCATCAGAAGTACGACCAGAGCGGGGGCGCTTCCCAGAAATACGGGAAGAATATGGCGATGGCATACCATCTCTGAATAGGGCACTCAACACCATATCCTCAACCGGTGCCATAGGGGCAGACTCTAGCTCAGTCTCTGGTGGAGCGAGAAATATAGTGACATTAACACGGAGGCTCTCTATCTCATTTTGGAGGGTGGTCACATCAACAGTTAGGGCCGACCTCTCTATGACTCTCAACTCAAAGGAATCCAGGCGCTGATGAATGACCTGAACCTTCTGGTCCATCATATTCTCCATTCGTTGTTCAACCCTAGCCTCGAACTCCGCTATAGCACGCTGCATCCATGGCCTCACATGCTGAAGCAGAGTAGCCATCTGTGCCTCGAGCCTCTGTACTCAAGCTAGAGGGATGGCGGTGGAACCAGAAGAATGAGTGGCTCTGGATGAGCTAGGGGCTGAGTGGCGGCTGAAGACGGAGGACCCTAGGCCTCTGCTGTAGTGGCTGGAGGGGAAGTGTCATCATCATGCATCTGCTCCATATCTGCTACAGGATCATCACCCAATGGTGGCACCTCAACCTGTGGCTCCCTGCGATGTGCAGCTACATTGGCCTCATCCCAAATAAGGCCTATATCAAGAGTCTTGGTTGCCTGAAGCAACCGGTCACAATGCCAAACTTGTACACCGGAGTCTGTGCAGAGCTGGAAGATGAGGCAGGGAAAAGGCAAAGTGGTGGTGGCCTTGAATGCCCTCTCATGGATCACCGAAATCACGATGCGACTGAAATCTATCTCTAACCCGACAACCATAGTTGCAACCATCACCACACGATCCCATGTGAACACATTATCTACTTGAGTAGGGGACACACGGTTACGCACCAGCAACTAGAAATATTTAGCGACAAAGGTCAGGGTCGCCTTTTTAATACCCAAACTCGAGGTCTGGACCCACTTGGCGTGCTCTCCATCAGTAGCCAGATGTCGGGCCAGCCATATCACAAGGGACTTGTTGCTCCCCAATATACACGCAAGTGTA
>NW_006239406.1:131078-141329 GCF_000226075.1 Solanum tuberosum | reverse complement strand
TTTACAGGGTTAATTGTATGAGTCAGGCTATACACCTCTAGTCGCCTACTCCAGTTAGCTGTCTAACTACATCGTTGAGCGGGGATTAATAGACTAACTGGCGAGGATTTATATTTCATCATGTTTCGTAACCAAGCGAGTTGTTCTTCTGGGCATCACTCCTGAATACAAATTACTTCAACTTAATGGGTCGATCAAGCTCTCTATATTCGCTGGTCTATCTAATCCCTCCTCTCTCGATTTTAAGATTAGACAATAGGTTTATCTTATGGTGCACAAGCATAAAATACTAAAACAAGAAAATAGAAGTAACTTATAATGACAACCAAGAATTAATTCATAAACCTTAAATATTCAACATTTGATTCGTAGCTACAGCCCCAGAACTAGGGCGTTTAGCCACTCATGCTATTAGAAAACCACAAAATACAATTGTTCATGTGATTTTCGAAAAATAAAAGAGTTCGAAGATCAAAACCTATTACAAACGATGATACTTGCTCTTGCACACCAATAAAAAGTTGAACCCTAACAATGGAGCCCTAAGGGTCTATTTATAATAGTTGGGGACAATAGAGTCGAAATCTACTACAATTAGGAATCCTTTTTAATAATGTTTTTGCTCGTTAAGTCGGAACAAGGGTGGGGCATCGCTCCCAAATCGCGCCTGGCAGGTTGGCACACCAAACTGCAGCCCCAGTAACTGGGCCTTGGCGTGTTGCGTCCTTGTTGCACCAGTGATGCTGGGGAACCGCGCTAGCTTTAGCTCCTGACGTCACTTGTCTTCTTCAACTCCTTTTCCTTCCTTGCATCAATCACTTCCCTTAGGAATCCTGCAAAATCGCTAATCATGTATATTAGTATGCAATCATCGCAATTCTAAGTAAAACATGTTAGTTAGATTAGTGAATGTCCTTAAACTCACGTTCAAAGATGGGTAATTTGTAGTAATTGGGCATATAATTATGCCCAAAATCACTACCCCACACTTAAACATTTGTTAGTCATCGAACAAACTTTATCTTATTAAATCACACTTTTTTGCATATCCCTTGGACTTATCAACCCACCTTAAAATCAACCAAATATTTTTAATCATGATTTTGTAGTTCAAAATGGATGCAACATTTCAAAACTTTTACACCAAGTTACAACACATTTGCTCAAATAATGACTTTTTTACTATTTTTTCGGGCTAATGCAAACTCATACAAAAAAACCAATTAGATAATCCAAACATATGCCATGAATGCCCTCATTTATTTGTGTTTAGTATAGCCTTTCACTCAAGCAATCATAATATGAACAAGGCCTGTTTTTCAAACAATCAACTCACTCACAAATGAAATTCTTACTTCTCTCAACATGTCATAAGCTTGCCCATAGTGTATTTTCACTTTAACTTTGTATTTCTCAAGGAATCAAGAGGACTTTCATTTGGTTGTAATGTCGGCTTAGGGTAAGGGAGGGAATATTTAGGAATCATTTTAGTGACTACACTTTCCTAATGCACATGTCATTGTTTTGCCAACAACTTCCTCAGCTTTTCTTTCTTGTTAGTACACACTTCATGAATCTTTTCCCTTTTGTTGCTCCATCTTTGCCCATTATTCATTTTTTTTCTTTTCTCTTTTGTTTTTCTAAATACATGCCTTTGCACTAGCCACCCTCACTCGATTTTAAGGTCCGAGTGAGGTACACAATATCCTTGGTAGGACCAGGGCCAATGTTTAGAGCATATTTCTGAAATAGCCACCCACAATTTAGTTGAGGTGCACAATGTCTATAAGGACCAGGGCCAAAACAGAGTTTCACTTATACTTTTGTTTTCCACACAATTTAGCATTTCACCCTTTCTCATAACAACCAACATTTTCAACCCTTCTTCTTAACATAGTGCATTAAGGATTTCATTGGGATCAAAAGACTTTGGTATCAAGCAAACGGGTTTCGGCTTATCGTGTGGCTTATCAACAAACAAGGCTAAAGGCTCAATGGGGTTTCACTAGGGGTAATTTCAATGGTAGGCATACAATTGGAGTCAAGAATTGGCTTTTTTCAAAGAAACACCTCAATCACATTCCCTAAGTCATACAAGCTACTTATTCAACACACACAAGGCAAGTTCTAGATATCAATTGAAGCAAGAACTAACAACAACTCACCACACATGGCATCACAACACACATAAGGATTTATCAAATAGCATGCTCATACAACTTGCATTACGGTACTACTACACTTAAGCCCATTTATTTTTCTTTTGAGTCAAAACTAAGAACACATGCTTGTTTCAAGGTTATCAATCTTTTGCATCTATCCAATTATGACTACCCATGACGTTTGGCTAACTTTTTCGGACATAGTATCAAAAGACCAAGGTTTGTTTCTTAATCCTACTCCTCTAAGTGACTAATTTTTCCTTGAGACGGTCGTCATCCATCCATCATCGGGAATTGTCACTCCTACGACGACTCTAAGACTCAATTAAGTAATAAAACTAGTCTTAGTAGGTTCAAAGGGATTATCCTCAGTAAAAGTACCGAAAACAAACGTTGAGGAACCCAAAAAAAATTTAAGCATAAACTAAAAACTAACTTAATTAACTAGACTCGATAAAGCAATAAACTATGTACAATGAAGTTCAACTTCCACCTACACTTAAAGAAAACACTGTCCTCAGTGTGCAAAGTAAACCAAAGTGAAAAGGTAAAAGAGAACTCCTTTTCGGCCTCTAGGCCACGTGCTGACAATCAATGGTCCGCATCAATATCACCATCTCCAGGGCAAATATCATCTGATGCATCCTCATCTGAGCCATCCTCCTCATCAACAGTGGCATCATCATCATCATCAATGGGTTCTTGGAAAGTCGGCCCCATCTGACATAAGTACATCGCGCTATCCGTCAGAGGGTAACGCTCCGCTAGTGTCACCATTTCATCCTCAGACACCGGACGACCACCTACCCGTAGTTGTAAATCAGCCATTCCAAACATACGCCCCATCCAACTATCATCACGAGCTTACCTATAAATAGCAGTCAACACGGGCCCTTGTGATGGATCATGCGCTTTAGTTCTTGTGACAGTAACCAAGCAACACTCTAAATGGTGGGCACGGGGCGGGGGGGGGGCGTATAGATCATGAACTTTCTTCTCAATTTGTAAATCTTGGAGCTACCTAGTAATGATGCTCCCATAACAGAAATGCCATCTCTTATTTGTCCTAAGCTTAAGCATGTTTTGCTTTAAAATAGCCCTAACATTCACCGGCAAACCCTTCATCAAACGGTAGACTAGCACCAGTCTCTCTCTAGTGACATCAGTCGTATGCTTACACGGTAATAAGGTGCTACACACAATTTTCAACCAAATGCGAGCCTCCAAATTGAAGTGACCATAGTGAAGAGTCAAATGACGTCCCGTGTCTCTAACCTTATCCCACCGCGCAACAAAATTTACCCCACACAAAGTATGCCTAATATCACGATAAGGAGGTCTTTCAATCATTGCCATAAATTCAGCATTGTCACAATTTGGTGTACCCAAAAAATTATTCAGTGCTTCCACAGTAAATCTCACCCAACTTTCCCTAATGAACCCTCGGTTTAACTCAACACAATGTGTATTCCAATTCACATAAAATTCACGGACTAAGCTTAAATTGCACTCACCTTGATCGATGAAGACATATTGGAGTCCCAAAACATGGATTTGGGCGAGAATGTAGGGAAATTCCTGTCCCAATCACCCCTCATCTACATACTAATCACCTAGGTACTTGGATTCTTGTTGACATCCGTACCAATCCTTTTCATAGTGCATTACAGTTTGCTCGCCAAATTTTTGAGGCGGCAAATTAGTGGTTTCCCGATTAGAACTTCCGGTAGCCGCTCTTTTCCTACTCCTCTTAGTACCCAAATCACTAGAAACATTCTTACCCTTAGGAGCCATCTTTACACCCAACAATGGAAGAAACTAAGAAAAGAAAAAAAGAAAAATTTTGTGGAAAAAGAAGGGGGGTCGGGTGGGCAGTGGGGTGCGTGGGGTTGGTGGGTTTTGCAAGTTTGGTGGATCAGAGTGGATTTTAGGGGGGTGAGAGTTGAGGAAAAGGGAAGGGAAGAAGGTTTTAGTAAGGATTAATGGAGGATTTTTGGATTTTGGGGAAGAAAAAGAGTGGAGAAGAAGAAAAATTATGGGTTTAGAGAGAATTTGAAGGAGAGGGACGGTTTAGAGAGAGAAAGAATTTGGGAAAGTGGGGTGTATTTATTTGGGTAGGTGGAGGAGTTAAAAGGTTTGAATTTAAGTGGGTCCCATGATTTCCCAAGAATTTTAGAAAAAAATTTGCTCGGTGAGATAGGGGGTGGCGCACTGGCCCGCCCCTAGTAAAACTCCTTCTGGCGCGAGGCGCCCTATCTGTGCCCAAAGATGTGGCGCTGCGCGCCCAGGCTGCGCCTGCCATCGGCGTTCTCTGGGAGCCTGGCGCGATGGTTGCGTGTTGCGCTTCCAGTGCGCCATAAAGAGGCCCAGTAAGTTAGCCTTGGCGTGGCGCGCCCAAATTGCGCCCAAACTGCATTTTTCAACATATTTCTTTTATTTTCGTGTGGTTTCTCCTCCTATGACCTACGCATCAACCAAACAATGTGACATAATAATGGTGGGTTGCCTCCCACCCAGCGCCTTAGTTTTGGTCGTGGCACGACTCATTTTTTTGTATTTTTCTTTATAATTTCTAAAGTCCTATCTAAAAAACAAACTAAGAAAATAAAAAATCTACGCCTAGAAATTTGAAACTAAGCTAAAATTTCAAAATTAAGCAAAACTATTACCTATTACATATCATTCACAGGTTGCCTCCCGTGTAGCGCTTGATTTAACGTCGCGACAAGGCTCAGCTTGGATCACTCATCATTAAGCTCAAGAGCCTCCCAATCACGATCCGAATCCACACCAAAGTAATGTTTCACCCTTTGCCCATTTACCAAGAACGTAGGGCCAGTCTCACCTTTAAGTTGAATAGCCCCATGTTGTGTCATTCTTACTACTTCGAAAGGACCACTCCATTTAGAACTTAGTTTTTCGGGGAATAACCTCAATCTAGATTTAAAGAGTATTACATTTTCTCCCGGAGTGAAAGTACAAGTAACTATGTGTTTGTCATGCCACATTTTGGTCTTTTCAGGCGCTGATGAATGACATGAACCTTCTGGTCCATCATATTCTCCATTCGTTGTTCAACCCTAGCCTCGAACTCCGCTATAGCACGCTGCATCTATGGCCTCACATGCTGAAGCAGGGTAGCCATCTGTGCCTCGAGCCTCTGTACTCAAGCTAGAGAGATGGCGGTGGAACCAGAAGAATGAGTGGCTCTGGACGAGCTAGGGGCCTGAGTGGCGGCTGAAGACGGAAGACCCTAGGCCTCTGCTGTAGTGGCTGAAGGGGAAGTGTCATCATCATGCATCTGCTCCATATCTGCTACAGGATCATCACCCAATAGTGGCACCTCAACCTGTGGCTCCCTGCGATGTGCAGCTACATTGGCCTTATCCCGAATAAGGCCTATATCAAGAGTCTTGGTTGCCTGAAGCAACCGGTCACAATGCCAAACTTGTACACCGGAGTCCGTGCAGAGCTGGAAGATAAGGCAGGGAAAAGGCAAAGTAGTGGTGGCCTTGAAGGCCCTCTCATGGATCACCGAAATTAGGATGCGACTAAAATCTATCTCCAACCCGACAACCATAGTTGCAACCATCACCGCACGATCCCATGTGAGCACATTATCTACTTGAGTAGGGGACACACGGTTACGCACCAGCAACCAGAAATATTCAGCGGCAAAGGTCAGGGTCGCCTTTTTAATACCCAAACTCACGGTCTGGACCCACTTGGCGTGCTCTCCATCAGTAGCCAGATGTCGGGCCAGCCATATCACAAGGGACTTGTTGCTCCCCAATATACACGCAAGTGTACGTGGTCGCGCAAGTAATATATATTCTTTAAAGAAACGAGTTATCGTTCCCAAGGGACTTATGATCGATTTATATCTAACACTCAATTCCACAAATAAAATAAAAGTAACCTTTTCAAGAGTTGGTGATGGTTGTTTACTACTACTATGAATTATGCAATAACTAATAGTAACTGATTGTGAACGACTTTAAGATGATGTTTCAAGCAAGTAAAAGACAATTTCAGGGCTGCAGCATGCAATAAATCTCATGTATCATATTATCGGCTTAGAACTAATTTTAGTTGTCAAGTTACTGATTTACAAGGTTAATTGTATGATTCGGGTTACACACCTCTACTTATCTACTCCAGTTAGCTGTCTAACTACATCGTTGAGCGGGGATAAATAGACTAACTAGCGAGCATTTATATTTCATCATGTTTCGTAACCAAGCGAGTTGTTCTTCCGGGCGTCACTCCTGAATACAAATTACCTCAACTTAATGGGTCGATCAAGCTCTCTATATTCGCTGGTCTATCTAATCCCTCCTCTCTCGATTTTAAGATTAGACAATAGGTTTATCTTATGGTGCGCAAGCATAAAATACTAAAACAAGAAAATAGAAGTAACTTATAATGACAACCAAGAATTAATTCATAAACCTTAAATATTCAACATTCGATTCGTAGCTACAGCCCCAGAACAAGGGGGTTTAGCCACTCATGCTATTCGAAAACCACAAAATACAATTATTCATGTGATTTTTGAAAAATAAAAGAGTTAGAAGATCAAAACCTATTACAAACGATGATACTTGCTCTTGCACACCAATAAAAAGTTGAACCCTAACAATGGAGCCCTAAGGGTCTATTTATAATAGTTGGGGACAATAGAGTCGAAGTCTACTACAATTAGGAATCCTTTTTAATAATGTTTTTACTACAAAAGTCAAAACAAGGGTGGGGAATCGCGCCGCGCTGCCAGTGCGCCAAAATGTAGCCCCAGTAACTGGCCTTGGCGGGTCGCGCCCTTACTGCGCCAATGATGCTGGGGCGCCACGCTACCTTTGGCTCGTGGCGTCACTTGTCATCTTCAACTCCTTTTCCTTCCTTGCATCAATAACTTCCCTTCGGAATCCTGCAAAATTGCTAATCATGTATATTAGTATGCAATCATCGCAATTCTAAGTAAAACATGTTAGTTAGATTAGTGAATGTCCTTAAACTCACGTTAAAAGATGTGTATTTTTTAGTAATTGAGTATATAAATATGTCCAAGATTACAACTCCCTCTTCTTAACATCCAACTGAAAATCTCCACTCGGAATAATTCCCATCCGATAGTCGAACTCTGCTGTATTGATGGGCAGAGTCTAGTCCAGGCCATAGATGAACCCGCGGAGGGTGGTCTCAGAGATATCCACAGAAAAACCTCGAACTAGTATAGCCTCAAGTGGAGGCTGAGCAGTGGGCTTGGCTTTCTTGGAGATGGACCCTCTAATAGTGGCAGCATAGGAGACATAGAACTCCCTGACTATCTCCTCACTTTACGTTCCTGGGGTCATGACATCCACTCACACCTATGTCTACGGAATAGCCCCTCAATAATTGGAGCGGTGTGAAGGCTGCCTGTGAGAACTCGGCTCTCATCGGTGACTGTTCGAGCTATCTTATCGTGTTCATTAAGCAAGCAGGCATCTCTATATAACTGATACTGGCCCTCCACACACCATCGATTTGGTTCTTCAGCTAATGGTGCAGATTCGGTACTGGGGGGCACTGGAATGTCACCCGTACTATCGGCCTCAGAAGACGAGGTGGTGCTGCCATTAGAACTGGAGCCTAAGGAGGACTCAGATGCGGACTCAGAGCCAGCCGGTGATACGATCGGTATGGCCCCCTCATCAGACTGGGGCAGTGACCACGTCGGGAATCACCTACGGGACAGATTTCATGTAGTGCGTGGAGCAGTGGGGGATGTCCTGGTAGGCGGTGGAACGTACTCCACATCTTCATCCTCATCGATCAGCCTGAATGAGGGAGCAATAGATTTGGATTTTCCCTTTGCGGCATAAGTCGGAGCTTTCTTGGGGCCCAGGGTACCTGTAGAAGCTTAGTACTAAAACAAACAAATAAAACACACAAAAGAAATTTGAAACAAGAAACGAATCAAAACGAAAAAATAAATAAATCTGGGCAATAGTTGAACTGCCGACCCACGGTGGGTACCTATGGTCTGTGGATGGACCTACGGTCCGTAGGTCCCTCCGTAGATCAGAGTACCTAAAATTAGGTCACTGATATGGGAACCACGGATGTGCAGAACGGTTTGTCAATGGAATGATGGACCATAGTCCACACCGTGGTTCGACACTTAGCAAAAATAATGTGTTCTTCTGACCCATAGACCTGACCCACGGTCCGTAGATGGGGTCTCGTGGGTCAGGCTGTGCCAGGTTTTCACATGGATCACTTCTTCCAAACCTTTTTCTTCTCAGATTTTAAACACTTTAGGCCTATACATGCACTTCAACAAGTACTATGGTAGTTAATCATCCTTAGGGTTCCAATTTTTACCGAATTTCACAATTTACCACACTGAAACTGTAACGACCCGAGAGAACCCCTTAGTCGTTACCAGCATATTCGACCTCTCAGAGGTCTTATACAAGCCCTTAGCATTCGTCATAGCATTTATCATAGAAAATAGCGGAAAATTTAAAACTTTTCATAATATAACACAAGACATAAAAGTCACCTCATTAAACCTTTAATACAAAAATTGGAAGTACTACGTCTCAAGGTAGCCAATATTAAAACATGACTACAACACAAGAGGGACACAACCCTTACAATACAAAAGAAACTACTATCTAGTACATAGAACTTAAGGAAACTCTTTAATACAAAAGGTCCTTGAATCTTTAAGGACACACCCGAACTTGGGAATAGTAAGCCAAGCTCATCACTGCTAGGAAAGACCCTTTAGTCACCATCACCTACACCTGGTGTAAAAAGATGGAGAAGAATGTTGTTAGTACAAGAATGGACTAAGTATGATAACCATGCAAAACATGTTCTTAGAAGGACATTTAGTTAGAAACCATGCATCATGCCTTTTTAGAGAAACTTCAAGAACATTTAGTACATTAGGCACAATATAAACCACATACATCATCATACACATGGAAACCATTCATAATAGCACATAGAGCCACTTATAACATTTTAGGCACATTCAATGCATACAATACATTACCTTCCTCTTTATCTTAACTTCTTTCCTCAAGCAACCCTTAGGAATACTTGGTGAAATGTATCGCCTGAAGGTTACCAAAGGTGAACTTACATATAGCCTTCATCAATCCAACCACATATATTCATAGAGTCATAAGTACACCATAAGACATAGTCTTCACATAGGAACCATCACCTAAGACAACCCCCAAGTCACACTAGTGCAATGTGCAAATAGCATCCCATAATACTACTCACACCAAGTGTTCCTAGGAAGCCACCATAGACTAGGCACATCATATTCAACAAGTCTTAACATCTTCATTTATCATTAGACATAAGACCAACATACTTCATAACATTATATAAGGATTCATTCTTTTACTACATCATTAGTCATAGCCCATTTAGTTCATATTATAGGTAAAACACCCTCACAAACCCTTCACAAGCTCACTTGTGCAATGTACACATGGAGTCCCATACCCCCACATATACTAAGCAAACCCATTAAGAAGTCACAAGTGTAATTCACATGCATAAACATACTCATGTCTTGACATAAGTAATGTCAATCTTAACATGCTTTTATATTAACATACATAGACCATAGTCTTCATTACATAAAGATCCTAATCATAACCTCCCTTAGATTCCGCTTGTGCAATGCATAAGTAGGCTCCATAGTCCTACCTACTCTAAGTAACTCTTCAAGAAATCTTGACTAGAGTTCATATTCTTATCTTAGTTCATTTCTTAACTTTCGGGAGACATTGCCATAACCGACATAGAACATGTGAGCTACATGGAATGCAGTGTTCTACTCCCACACCGAAAAGAGAGGGTACTACTTGCCAAAGTAGGACCAACATACATAATAGCTATTTAGTGGATCCACTACGCTAACACCTACGGGGGCACGTAGTTATGAAACAAGGAAATTGCTACTAGAAACCTTGACTTACTAGGCGTGGAGGTTTCCATCTCATGAGACAACATCTATGTTGGGAACCCGGACTTGCTAAACGTGAAGGTTCTCTTGTGGGAAGCCAGACTTGCTAAA
>NW_006239406.1:130557-130835 GCF_000226075.1 Solanum tuberosum | reverse complement strand
CCTTTACACAACACATATTCATACCTTGCTAATCATACACTTTGCATGCATATTAAGAAGTAAGGGTGCATCTAAGAGTTCACCTTTCAATAGACACTATAACCCATCATATTCATAGATATACATGTAGAGTGTGTGTGTGTGCATATTGATCCTCATAGTGACATATTAGCAATAACATTGATATCGAGTGTTCTTCCCTTAGAGGGATCACAACACATTCACAATGTCCCCAATTCATGAGTAAATCACATATAAAGCCCTTAGGGATTCTAGAC
>NW_006239406.1:117951-121245 GCF_000226075.1 Solanum tuberosum | reverse complement strand
TGTGCGCATATTGGTCCTCATAGTGACATATTAGCAACAACATTGATATTGAGTGCTTTTCCCTTAAAGGGATCACAACACATTCACAATGTCCCCAATTCATGAGCAAATCACATATAAAGCCCTTAGGGATTCTAGACAACACACACACTTCATCATAGGAGACAAGGACACATTCAACATTGAATAGGTACTTCTAACATGTGTAAGATCAAACATTCATATAGGGGTCATATAGGTAGGGGTCATTCCACAATAGTACCTAACAATTTTAAACTTCATGCTAGCATTAAGGATGTCATACATAACCTTCATAGCATAACTTCATAAACATATGCATCATAATCATCAATTAACTTCACATCTATTGCCTTCAAGGCCATGATCTCAACATGCATAGATAGACAAGAAGTGAACACCTCCACCAAAAATGGATCAAAGCACACAACATCAATTCTCATACTATAGACTAGAAGTTAGGTCAACTTACCAATTCTCCAAGCCATGATAGCAAGAAGTGAACACCTCCACCAAAAATGGATCAAACCACACAACATCAATTCTCATACTATAGACTAGAAGTTAGGTCAACTTACCAATTCTCCAAGCCATGATAACCATGGATCAATCCTCAACAATTCATAATCAATTAACATAGATAAAAGGGATCAACCCATAACTTTGCCCATAAGGCCATAATCCTCAACTCATCAATATACCAATAATTCAACATGGATAAGTTTAGATATTCATAAGAAATATCAATAAAATCTAATCTAAACATAATTTCACCAATAGAGATCATATTCACAAAGACCCACATCATAGGCCAATTTTCGAGAATTTGGGGATCATGGGTTCTTCAAGAATTCCTTTGAAAATTGTCTTAAAACATTAATTTCACATTAATACATCAATAGACTGATTTAGAAAATCGTTTGACAAGGAACACATGTTTAGATTGAAAATTGGAATAAAAACCTTAATTCCATATTAATTCATCAATAGAATGATTTAGAAAATCACTTGACAAGGAACCCATGTTTAGATTAAAAATTAGGAATTTTTGTCTTTGAATCACTTTTGAAAATCTTTGATAGAACTCCTTGAATGAGAGGTTATTCAAGAATCAAGAGTCACCATACCTTAATTATTGAAGACCCATGAAATTGAAGAAGAAATCAGTTGAAAACCCATCTTCTAGCTTGAGCTTCATCAAGGTCTTCAATGGAGTTTTTTAGAAAATCTATTTTGAGAGGGAAGGGTCAATTTGAAGAATGGGGTCTAATTTTAGGGTTTGGGGTTTTAACCAACTTAAAATACCCTAAAATAGGTCGAATAACCGTTTATAATAATTCCCCAAAGTACCCAAAGTACCCCTCACCTAGTTGGACCTTTTAAACAAGTCAAACTTCTGTTTTATTTTCGCAGATTTCATCGGGAAACAAGTCCGCGATGCGGAGTTGTTCCCACAAGATTTCTAGAAATTAAATTCGAGACAGTAAAGTCCGCGACTTGTCCGCGACGCAGACCAAACTATTGGCCCTTGGTGGAGCTAGTCCGCGACGTGGACATTCTCCCTCCAAGCACAACTTCAAGCTTTCTTGGCCAAGGTTGGGGTCCTCTTCGGGGACCATTAGGGTGGCCCCCGGGGAGTCGTATCCGAAACTTAAAAGGCTATTCTTCATTATTTTGACAACTTATTAATGCATAAAACCAATATGAGGCTCTACTTTATCCTACTTTTTTTTTAGGGTCGTTACAATATCCCCCACTTAGGAACATTCGTATAAAATACTAGTTTCCGAACGTCTTGTTCGTACCTTGACGTTTGACTTCCAAACTCTTGAAAACTGACTTACTGCTCACAATACACAACATACAACATCAACATAAGAGCACACATCAAAGAGGAACATCAACTCCACATAAAAGGCTCTAAACAACTTTGTGCAATTCAAGAAAGTAGCAACACCTCTCCTACTATATTTTGAGGGTCGTTACAATATCCCCCACTTAGGAACATTCGTCCTCGAATGACACTTAAAAGACTTTTGAGGACTCAATGACCCAACTAGCAGCTCACAATACACAACATATAACATCAACATAAGATACTACCTTCTCCATATTCAATGAGCATCAACATATTTATTAAGCAATCAACAAGATATTTCTTTAACAAGACAACATCAAACATACTCATTACAACTCTCATGAAGTCAACATCACACAACATCTATGGGTGCATTTTCAACCATGAGAAATAAAGTTCGTGAAAACTCTACAACTTAAGCATGAATTTTCACAAAAATATGCACATACAAGGAAATTATGTCATAATCATCATTCTCATTTCAAACACCAAAGAAACACAACATGCAACTATATCATTAAAGCATGTCATGAGACTTTATCATAAGAAATCATTTAAGCATGCACTTCAAATCAACCCATGCACTACCAGCAAGTTGAAACTTTATTCACCGACCTCATGAAAACTCATGCAACACAAGCAAGTAGAAACTTTATTCACCGACTCACAATACATCAATCACATAGGCCTTTCTCATGTCCATAGGAGGAACTACCTTCTCCTAATCGTGACATGATATTTACCCCTTTTTATATCATCATAGGGTCCGTTATGCAATGACTTTCATGTGCACACATAGACATGATCAACATTTCCATTCATGAGGCAATTCAACAATTCATACTAGTTGCACCCTAACATGAGAATTATAGATCATCTACTAGTCTTATCATTTAATCACCATACTATCAAGTACATACATGGCATTACCATGTTTAGTTATGTTCAAGGAGGGACTACCTTCTCCTAGTCACAACATACACACATGGCATCATAAACTCATAAGCAAGCATTACACAAAGGTCAATTCTTTTAAGGAGAAATTCTGACTTCTAACCAAAGAGCATGCTCATACTCTCTTCCTCATGAAGTCAAGAGTGCATTCACCATATAAAGATGCATATTGACATGAGAAACATGAATTGTATTACTAAAATTCCATTTTTATGTAATAAGAATCCTTCAAAACATGCACAACATATGGAGATCATGCAACTCATAATCATATGCAAGACGCCAAACATGAACAAGCTACTAGGAACTCTTCGGTCTCAAGCTTGAATAAGAATAGAAGGAAAAGATAAGGATATCAACAACCTTACTACTCACTCATCATCCCCCACTTAGGGTAAACCCATCTAAGAGTACATTAAAGTAACCAAGAGAACTATCACTTACCAATTAAGCACAATGTCCCC
>NW_006239406.1:115842-117349 GCF_000226075.1 Solanum tuberosum | reverse complement strand
CCTTCATATATACTCATATAGTCACCACATCATAATAAGCATTAAAACTCACCTTTTCTTGCCTCAATCCTTGCAACATCACCCATCCAAGTAATCACGTCTAGAAGACCACCGGATAAGGGAAAATAAGATAGAGAGAGAGATCATAGGGAGTTAAGCTTTACGGTACGACACAAGAGTAATGAAGAAAGTGAAACTTCTATAATCCTATAGCCTCTCGCTCATAGATGTGTCGCGACTCACACCAATGATAAAGACTCTACTAGATGTGGCTCACGAGACGTTGAATCCTAAGACCATTTTCATAACCTTATGCTCTGATACCAAGTCTGTAATGACCCGAGAGCACCCCCTAGTCGTTACCGACGTATTTGACCTCTCGGATGTCTTATACAAGACCTTAGCATTCGTCATAGCATTTTTCATAGAAAAATAGTGGAAAATTTAAAACTTTTTCATAATATAACACAAGACATAAAAGTCACCTCATTAAACCTTTAATACAAAAATTGGAATACTACGTCTCAAGGTAGCCACCTTAAAACATGACTTCAACACAAGAGGGACACAACCCTTACAATACAAAAGAAACTACTATCTAGTAAATAGAACTTAAGGAAACTCTTTAACATAAAGGTCCTTGAATCTTTAAGGACACACCCGAACATGGGAAGAGTAAGCCAAGCTCATCACTTCTAGGAAAGACCCTTTAGTCACCATCACTAACACTTGGAGTAAAAAGATTGAGAAGAATAGTGTTAGTACAAGAATGCACTTAGTATGATAACCACGCAAAACTAGCTTTTAAAAGGACATTTAGTTGGAAACCATGCATCATGCCTTTTTAGAGAAACTTCAAGAACATTTAGTACATTAGGCACAATATAAACCACATACATCATCATACACATGGAAACCATTCATAATAGCACATAGAGCGACTTATAACATTTTAGGCACATTCAATGCATACAATACATTACCTTCCTCTTTATCTTAACTCATTTCCTCAAGCAACCCTTAGGGAATACTTGGTGCAATGTATCGCCTTAAGGTTACCAAAGGTGAACATACATATAGCCTTCATCAATCCAACCACATATATTCATAGTCATAAGTACACTATAAGACATAGTCTTCACATAGGAACCATAACCTAAGACAACCCCCAAGTCACACTAGTGCAATGTGCAAATAACATCCCATAATACTACTCACACCAAGTGTTCCTAGGAAGCCACCATAGACTAGGCAATCATATTCAACGAGTCTTAACATCTTCATTTAACATTAGACATAAGACCAACATACTTCATAACATCATATAAGAACTCATTCCTTTACTACATCATTAGTCATAACCCATTTAGTGCATATCATAGGTAAACCACCCTCACAACCCCTACACAAGCTCTCTTTTGCAATGTACACATGGAGTCCCATATCCTCACATATACTAAGCAAACCCATTAAGAAGTCACAAGTGTAAACACACTCCTGTCTTGAC
>NW_006239406.1:105912-115591 GCF_000226075.1 Solanum tuberosum | reverse complement strand
TAAACATACTCATGTCTTGACATAAGTAATGTCAATTTTAACATGCTTTCATATTAACATACATAGACCATAGTCTTCATTACATAAAGATCCTAATCATAACCTCCATTAGATTCCGCATGTGCAATGCATAAGTAGGGTCCATAGTCCTACCTACACTAACTAACTCTTCGAGAAATCTTGACTAGAGTTCATATTCTTATCTTAGTTCATTTCTTAACTTTCGGGAGACATTGCCATAACCGACATAGACCATGTGAGTTACATGGAATCTGGTGTTCTACTGCCACACAGAAAAGAGAGGGCACTACTTGACAAAGTAGGACCTACATACATAATAGCTATTTAGTGGATCCACTAAGCTAACACCTACGGGGGCACGTAGTTATGGAACAAGGAGATTGCTACTAGAAACCTTGACTTACTAGGCATGGAGGTTTCCATCTCATGAGACAACATCTATGTTGGGAACCCGGACTTGCTAAACGTGAAGGTTCTCTTGTGGGAAGCCGGACTTGCTAAACGTGAAACCCCACTCTCATATTTCATGTTCACCCGGTGCTAAGATCCAACTCCCTTTTTAAACATCTTTATGCCTTTATTTAACATTAGTTCATAAAGTATGTTTTAGGGACTTAATCCCTCATATCATATAGCTCAAAGGTTTCTAAGATAAGAATGACCTTTCATCATAGAACCTACATTATGTGAGAATGACTTTTTACATAATCATACCATATTCATCACATAGTCTAGTTTACAGTACAATTGAGGAACCTTTCAAGAGACTCACTTTCACTAGATTATCATAAACCTTATTCATTCATTCATGTGTGTGTACATATGTGAGAAAGCCTTTTCACATTAAACACCTTTATACAACACATATTCATACCTTGCTAATCATACATTTTGCATGCATAATAAGATGTAAGGGTGCATCTAAAGAGTTCACCTTTCAATAGACACCATAACCCATCATATTCATAGCTATACATGTAGAGTGTGTGTGCGCGCATATTGGTCCTCATAGTGACATATTAGCAACAACATTGATATTAAGTGTTCTTCCCTTAAAGGGATCACTTCACATTCACAATGTCCCCAATTCATGAGTAAATCACATGTAAAGCCCTTAGGATTCTAGACCACACACCCACACTTCATCGTAGGAGACAAGGACACATTCAACATTGAATAGGTACTCCTAACATGTATATGATCAAACATTCATATAGGGGTCATATAGGTAGGGTTCATTCCACAATAGTACCTAACATAATCAATCATGTTGACCACACTTTATCCCTAATATTATCATTCACATTATACTCCTCATCATCAACACACTTTAAACATCATGCTATCATTGAGGATTTCATACATAACCTTCATAGCATAACTTCATAAACATATGCATCATAATCATCAATTAACTTCACATCTATTGCCTTCAAGGCCATGATCTCAACATGCATAGATAGACAAGAAGTGAACACCTCCACCATAGATGGATCAAACCACACAACATCAATTCTCATACTATAGACTAGAAGTTAGGTCAACTTACCAATTCTCCATGCCATGATCACCATGGATCAATCATCAACAATTCGTAATCAATTGACATAGGTAGCAATAGGAATCAACAATGTAAGTCAATATCATAAACATAGTCTAAGTACAATTCCATAAACAAAGGGATCAACCCATAACTTTTCCCATAAGGCCATAATCCTCAACTCATGAATATACCAACAATTCAACATGAATAAGTATAGATAATCATAAGAAACATTAATACAATCTAATCTAAACAGAATTTCACCAATAGAGATCATATTCACAAAGACCCACATCATAGGCCAATTTTCGAGAATTTAGGGATCATGGGTTCTTCAAGAATTCCTTTAAAATTGTCTTAACAATATTAATGCCACATTATTTCATCAATAGAATTATTTAAAAAATCGTTTGACAAGGAATCCATGTTTAGATTGAAAATTGGGAAATTTGGTCTTTGAATCACTTTTAAAAATCTTTGATAGAACTCCTTAAATGAGATGTTATTCAAGAATCAAGAGTCACCATACCTTAATTATTGAAGACCTGTGAAATTGAAGAATAAATCAGTTGAAAACCCATCTTCTAGCTTGAGCTTCATCCAGGTCTTCAATGGAGTTTTTGAGAGAATCTATTTTGTGAAGGAAGGGTCAATTTGAAGAATGGGGTCTAATTTTAGGTTTTGGGGTGTTAACCAACTTAAAATACCCTAAAATAGGTAGAATAATCATTTATAATAATTCCCCAAAGTACCCCAAACTACCCCTCACTTAGTTGGACCTTTTAAATAAGTCAAACTTGAGTATTATTTTCGCAGATTTCGTCGGGAAACAAGTTCGCGACGCGGAGATGTTCCCACAAGTTTCATAGAAATTAAATTCAAGACAGTAGAGTCCACGACATGTCCGCGATATGTCTGCGACGCGGACCAAACTTTTGTCCCTTGGTGGAGCTAGTCCGCGACGCGGACATGCTCCCTCCAAGCACAACTTCAAGATGCCTTGGCAGCTTGCTTGGCCAAGGTTTGGGTCCTCTTCGGGGACCCTTAAGGTGGCCCCCGGGGTGTCGTGTCCAAATGTTTTGACCCTAAAAACATTTATTAAGACACTAGGGTCACCTCCACTGATTTTAGGCTCCAAACAACACATAAAAACATGAACAACATACTAGAACACACCAACACGTAAAAGACTAGTTTCCGAACGTCTTGGTCGTCCCTTGATGTTTGACTTCTAAACTCTTTAAAACTGACTTAAAAGGCTATTCTTCATTATTTTGACAAGTAATTAATGCATAAAACTCAAGTGAGGCTCTACTTTATCCTACTTTATTTTGAGGATCGTTACAGAAACCCATGAACCCTAAGTCAAAACTTCCATTTTGGCCTATTAACTTGAGTTGTTCAGTTTTAAGTAATTACACACTCACATACCATCATACCAAGGGTGTTCTAGCTTACAATTTCACATACTAACATATGGTTAACAACCCAAAGTCAAGTTCCAACTTTGTGACTTCATTATACAAACTATGAATAGTGAATTCAAAGTAAGGGCGAAGTCATTTACCTTTCAAGTAATCGAAGTGGGTGAGTTTGTTGCAATAAACTTCTAGACCCTCTTTGTAAGCCTTTGACACCGAAACCGGACTGTGGAATCGTTGGGTAATGGAGATGAGGGATTTGGAAGGGAGAAGAATGTTATGGGAATTTGGGAAGTGAATGGGAAATGAATATGGGAGTTATAGGAGTGATTAGAGGGATTTAGAAGGTTGAAACGGTTGACGGGGGGGGGGGGGATTTAGATGGATGTGGGAAGTGTTTTGAATTTAAATGGTTTTATTTAAAGAGAGTCTGGGTCGGGTCGGTAGAACCCTAGATTTGGACCCACGAGACCCCGTTTACGGTCCGTGGGTCGACCTACGGACCGTAGGTCACTCTGACACTTGGAATTTTAGAAAACTTACCTGGGGTCTACGGACGCCATTCACGGTACGTGGGTGGACCCACAGACTATCGATAGGGTCCGTAGACCTCTGCACAACTGTTTTTCTACAGATTTTACCTTTCGCCCCTGCACACGTAGCAACCATTAGGACTTTCTTTTACATTTTCTGGACACTTTTTAGACACGGACCCTATTCTATATCAAGACAACACTAATACAAAAATAAAACACCTATCTAAAGAGTTACAAAGATTAAAATAAAAGAAGAAAACTCATAAGTCGAAAAGAAAAACATATAGTTCGCTAGATTGTACATCTTGGGTTGCTTCCGAAGAAGCGCTTGATTTAACGTCGCGGCACGACGCAGACTCTTTGATTACTCAGACTTCATCAAGGTAATATGCCTCAATCGCTTCTTGCACACTTTCCAATTTCCCCATGTAGACTTTGAACCTTGTTCCCTCCTTGTTCTCGAGCTCGGCCGCTCCATGTGGAAACACTTGAGTGACTTTGAATGGCCCGGTCCACTTGGACTTGAGCTTGCCAGGAAACAAGCACAACCTTGAGTTAAATAGAAGCACCAGATCACCCACAACAACTTCACGCTTTTCAATTTTTTGATCATGATACTTCTTCATCTTCTCCTTGTACAAGGTTTAGCTTTCATAAGCTTTTAGGCGAAACTCATCAAGCTCATTCATGTTATTCACTCTTTGACTCGATGCGGCGCCCCAATCCAAATTCAACTTCTTTAGCACCCACATAGCCTTATGCTCTAGCTCTACCGGCAAATGGCATGACTTCCCATGTACAAGTTGGTACGGGTACATACCTATGGGAGTTTTGAATGCAGTGTGATAGGTCCATAGAACATCATCAAGCCTCATTGACCAATCAGTTCTATTGGCATTCACACTCTTTGCAAGAATTTGTTTTATCTCTCTGTTTGACACTTCAACTTGCCCACTAGACTGCGGATGGTAAGGAGTGGCTACATTGTGACGGACTCCATATTTCTCTAACAACGCCTTGACCAACTTATTACAAAAGTGGGAACCTCAATCACTGATAATCGCCCTAGGTGTACCAAATCTGGAGAAGATACTCTTTTTCAGGAATGTGGTGACACTTTTCCCTTCATTGTTTGAAAGCGCAATTGCTTCCACCCATTTCGACACATAATCAACCGCAACAAGAATATACTTCATCCTATGTGAACTCACAAATGGACCCATAAAGTCAAGGACCATACATCAAACAACTTAATCACCAATATCGGATTCATAGGTAGCTCTTGCCTCTTTGAAATTCCTCCTTCTCTTTGGCAACGATCACAAGACTTGGAGAAATCATGAGCATCTTGGTGGATGGTAGGCCAATAATACCCACACTATAAGATTTTATGAGCAGTTTGAATACCACTATGATGCCCACCAACAGGTGATGAATGACACGCCTCTAGTATACTTATCATCTCAACCTCAGGCACACAACGATGAATAATCCCATCAGCACAAATACAAAACAAATAAGGCTCATCCCCAAAAGAACTTCTTCACATCATGCATAAACTTTTTCCTTTGGTGAAAAGACAAATCTGATGGAACCAGATCACTTGCCAAGTAGTTAGCAAAAGTTTGCGAACCAAGGAATAAGATCATGAGAAGCAGCCAATAACTGTTCGTCTGGAAAAACATCATTAATTTCAGCCCCATCTCCTAGCCGCTTGAGCATAGCTTCCTCCTCTAATCTGGACAAATGATCGGCAACTTGATTTTCGGTCCTCTTTCTATCTTTCACCTAAAAATTGAACTCTAGCAGCAATAATACCCATCTAATCAACCTCGGTTTTGCATCCTTCTTAGCCATCAGATACCTCAATGCAGAATGGTCAGTATGCATTATGACCTTAGTACCAAGCAAGTATGATCAAAATTTCTCGAATGTGAAAACCACAGCAAGGAGTTCTTGTTCAGTCACCGTGTAGTTCTTTTGAGCCACATTTAGAGATTTGCTGGCATAGTAAATAAGATGAAGGATCGTTTCTCGCCTCTGTCTCAATACCACACAAAGCGCAACTCCACTCGTATCACACATCACTACAAACGGTTGCCCCCAATCCGATGAGATAATGATAGGTGTGGAAACTAGATTTTCTTTCAACTCTCCAAATGCTCTTAGACAAGCATCATCAAAATCAAACTTACACTTCTTTTTGAGCAATTTGCACAATAGGTGTGCAATTTTGGAGAAATCCTTGATAAACCTCCTATAAAAGCCTGCATGCCCAAGAAAACTTCTAACGCCTTTAACAGAGATAGGTGGTGGAAGCTTTTCTATTACCTCGACTTTAGCTCTATCAACCTTAATACCCTTCTCAGAAATCCGATGACCCAGAACGATCCCTTCATTCACCATGAAGTGGCACTTTTCCCAATTGAGCACAAGATTGCACTCTTCACACCGTTTCAGTACCTCGGCCAAATGCATCAAGACAACCATCAAACGAGTCGCCTACTACAGAGAAATCATCCATAAATACCTCAATAGTGTCCTCCACCATATCTGAAAAATATCGACATCATGCAACACTAGAAGGTCGTTGGAGCATTACACAACCCAAATAGCATCCGTTTGAAGGCGAAAGTCCCATAAGGGCAAGTGAAAGTGGTATTCTCTTGGTCTTACGGAGCTATGACGATCTGATTGTACCCGAATAACCATCAAGAAAGCAATACCAACCCTTACCAACAAGGCGGTCCAACATCTCATCCATGAATGGCATAGGGAAGTAATCCTTGTCTGTCCAAGCATTCAATTTACGGTAGTCCATGCATACTCTCCATCCAGTAACTGGCCGCATCGGAACAAGCTCATTTTTCACATTAGGAACCACGGTAATCCCACCTTTCTTAGGAACACACTAAACATGACAAACCCAACTACTATCTGCAATGAGATATATGACTCCAACATCCAACCACTTGATGATTTCCTTTTTCACTGCCTCTTGCATATGCAGATTTAGTCTCTTTTGGTGCTCGATACTAGGCTTGTGATCCTGCATGAGTTGGATTTTATAAGAACAAATGCCAGGTGGAATCCCAATAATGTCTGCAATAGTCCATCCAATAGCCCTCTTGAACCTCTTCAACACAAAAACCAATTCATCAACTTGTTCCTCACTCAAATCTGCCGTAATGATGACCGGTAAAGTACCATCTCTCCCCAATAATACATACCTCAAATACGATGGTAGAGCCTTGAGCTCCAATTTTGGAGCCTCTTCAACAGACGGTTTTGCGGGTGGAGAGTCGCGATTCTTCATATCTAACTCCAATTTCTTCGGTTTGGAACGAAATTTGAACTTATCAAGTGCGTCCACTAATTCATCATAGTCTTCAATACCATCACCCTCAAAATTCATCATTACCGCTGCTAGTGCATCAACACCCAAACTCTCTTCAATAGACACATAAGAACCTCGCTCTATAATATGATTCACCACTGACATTGACTTGAGATCACTTTCCTGCTTCATGGACCTACAAATATTAAAAGTTACCTCTTCACTATTCAATCAGAACTTCATCTTCCCTCTCTCCATATCGACCAAGGCGCACCCAGTAATAAGGAATGGTCTCCCTAGGATGATGGGAACCTCAAAATAAACCTCACAATCAAGTATCACAAAATCCGCTGGAAAAATAAACGACTACACTTTCACAAGTACATCTTGGAGAACACCAATGGGTTTCTTCACAGTTCTATCAGCCATGAGTAATCGCATCACAGTTAGTTTCGGACCCCTAAACCCAACTTCTTGTAGATAGACAATGGCATCAGATTAATGCTTGCTCCAAAATCACACAACGCCTTCGCAAAATACAACAACCCAATGGTACAAGGAATAGTGAAAGCACCAGGATCCTCTTTATTCTGCATAAGTGACCTAGTAGCAATAGCACTGCAATATTGCAACCTATCATCATACAAAACTGTCGGCCCTCTTCTTAGTCACCAACTCTTTCATAAATTGTGCATACCCATGCATTTGCTCCAAAGCTTATATCAACAGAACATTGATGGAAAGTTGTTTCAACATAGTAATAAACATGCGGTATTTTCCTTCTTCATTCTTCTTTACCAACTTCTGTGGGAATGGAGGTGGAGGTCTAGGCATGGGAACAACTTTTTGGGTTATCTTCACTCCCTTCTCTGTAGGATTCTTGGACTCTCCAGTAACCTCAATCTCATCATCATCTTTTTCAACCACAAGTTCAACCTTAGACGGCATATGTGGATCAATGGACTGTTTACCCCCTTGAGTAGTGACTTCCATACAATGCCCATCATTAATTAGATTCTGGATGGTGTTGCTAGGAAGTGTGCCAGGTTGACGTAGGTTTACTGTAGTGGACAACTGATTCATTTGCTTATCTAGTTTCTTGATCGACACTGCATGGGCATCGACTTTATGACCAATTCCTGACAAGTCATTTCGCATCTCTTTCACATTCTCATTAGTCGTGTCAAACCTCTTCATCATCTTCTGCATCATATCCTCAATATGTGACATACTACCCTCAGCTTCCCTATTGCTAGATTCCTGATTTGCATGTGGAACATAAGGCCCAACTCTCTCATTTCTTTTGCCATAGTTGTTCCGGTTGTAGTTGTTGTCATGATTATAGCTCTCATCCTGGACATAATGACCCTCTCGATTGTAGTTACCATAGTTCCGAACTTAGTTTCCTTGAACTTGGCGCCAATTATCCAAATTGGAACCTTGGGCGTTGGCTAGGAAACCCGTCTGATCATTCAATAAGTAATCATCCTCCTCATAGTAGCATTCCTCAACTAGTAGTGGTGGATTTCTAGTCAAGTAGTTTACCACATTCACATTTTCTGCACCTCCGCTCACATGCTTCAATACCAACCCAAGTTCTATCCTGATATAAGCCATCTCCTCACGAATGTCATCGGCTGATTGACTAGGTGCAGCTTGAACTGCAAAAGTGTTTCTTCCAGTGTCTCACTTTCTAGTGTTTCATGCTTTATTATTTCAGGAAATGTTCTCCAGTTTCTCTGCGATCTCCTCAAAAGTGCACTCACCATATGATCCTCCATCGATAGTATCAAGCATAGCCTTACCATTGTCATCATGACCTCTATAGAAGTACTCCTTCAGTGACTCATCATCGATGCGGTGATTCGGAACTCTCCTTATGAATGCAGTGACCTATCCCATGAACTACTCACAGACTCTCCAGGTAGTTCCACAAAGTTGTTGAGTTTATCTTTGTAATTCATCTTTTTAGACAACGGGAAATACTTGGCCATGACCACCTTGTGCAATTGGTCCCATGTATGAATTGAGTTATATGGAAGCTTAGAAAACCAGATCGCAGCATCTACGGTCAATGATAGAGGGAAGACTCTCAACCTTATGACATTCATATCCAACTCCGGTCGCCCTACACAACTCTTGCAGACACTCCTCAACTTAGCCATGTGCCCATGTGGATCTTCCGAAGACATACCAGAAAATAATCCCCTCGCAGTAATCATCTGCATCAAACTACTCGTCCCCACAAATGTATGCCCTGGAGGTAGAGGACGGAGAACAATGGGTCCTTCTGATTCAACTGTATTGAACTCGACCCTGTAGTTATATTGCAGCCTTGGTTCTGGCGGATTTTGCTCCCTCAATGCATCTCCAAGTAGATTACCACCAAGAACCTGAATGTTCTCATTATTCACTACGTCCTCATGCTCCTCTATGATTGGATTATTATTGCCCCCTTAATTTGCCATTCTTCTCAAAGTCTTGCTTAGTTCGGGGTCGTATGGGGTCAGTGGTTCGCCTCGACTCCGTGCACTTGGCATACACTAGAGTAGAAACCTATAGGAAACAAAAACAAAAGAAAACATAAAATTAGGAAATAATTGACTAAAGCTCAATAATGTAGGTAAACTTAATCTAAAAGCCTTGTTAACCGGCAGAGGCACCAAAATTTGATACGCTCAAATTACACCTCCCTAAAGAAGTATAAGTGATCGTTGTCAAATAAAGAACCTAACTTATAGGTTGGGGCCAATCCCACGAGGGGATTTATTAAACAAATAACTTATTGTTGTTTAAGTAACAAGTGAGCAAGAGTCAAACT
>NW_006239406.1:78148-105762 GCF_000226075.1 Solanum tuberosum | reverse complement strand
TTCCTTCAAATAGGGAATTTCACTCCGCACCTTGGTCCGGCTACGTGTGTATAATTTACTAACCCTTACATTTACTTCAGAATAGACATCACATCAATGTATGGCTTAGTTTTCATCCTCACACCAATTGACATTAGACTATTATATAGTATCACACTAAATCTCTGTTGATAATTATTTTCTTATTAACTACCTCCTTGGTCCAGCAAGTAGCAACAAGGTGAGTTTTAATGTTGGCCAACATTAAAACGACTTCAAAGCGAAAGAATTACCAATACATGCTGATGCACCATTCAAGAATTACTTAGGTATTATTCATACGTTGTTAATTGCTCATGGTTCCCACAACCCTAGTTGTGGATTTAGTTACTCATGCTTGAAAGATCACAATTCATATTTTTGTAAAGAGAATTCATGAACATACGTTTAGAGTAGAAGAAACCTGTAATCTCCAATAGAATTTCAAAGCGAAAATCTTATAAACCGAAATTGGGAAATCAAATTTCCAAAGTTTGCGAGTTAATTCCCAAGAAAATATCAAGAACTAAAAGTAAACAATAATGTCTAACTCCCAAAAATGAGGTTTACATACCCTATTTATAGAAAAACATGTCCTAAACAAAAAGAAAACAAAATAAGGAAATAAACATTCTGGACGCGACTTTGATCGACAACTCAACTTATGGACCGTGGGTCAACCTACAGTTTGTAGGTCCCCTCCGTTGGTCAACACATAGAACTTTTCTGCATATAATGGAACCTTCAACTCCCAGTTCATCACTGACGGACGTGCAGAACGGACTGTAGGTTGTCCGTAGCTCCACACTTAGGATTTTAATCAGGTACTGAAACTTCAACTCTCTGAACACCTTCTACGGACGTGCAGGACAGCTCGTAGGTCTACCTACGGTCCATAGGTTGCTTCGTGGTTCCATACTTGGTCAGACTTCCCTGATTCTCCCATCTACGCCCACCATCGACGGACCGTCATAGGACCTACGGTCAGTAGATCCCTTCGTGGGTGGCTACTTCTCTAGATTTTTCAGCTGGCATCTCACTAAATTGCGTCCAAGCCTATTTCCTGCAAACATGACACAAAAACATTACTTCCAATACAAAATGGCCCTAGACACACACAACTCTTAAGTGAAATTTATCAAAAATACCATAAACTCACAGTATATCAACCACATTCGCCCTAATTGTTTCAATCCATATAAGAATATTTGAAACTTTATCAAACAAGTTTTTTTAAAATTTTTTTACATACTTCACGCACATTGAGTGCTTTAGAAATTTGTATAAAAATATTGTGGTTCAATGAGTCATACAAATAGGATGTGACAATGTTCATTAGATGTATTTCAAGCTTTTCATGAAATGTCAAATTTATTAGATATGTGAAGGTGATTGCATCTACGATGAGATAAATGTCTCCTCATAATCAATGTCTGATCTTAGTGAAAATTCATGTGCCACAAATTATGTTTTATATCTTACGACTTTATCATTTTCATTGTGTTTTCGCACAAAAACTCATTTGTACCCCCACTGGCCTGGTGCTTGAACTATATATTGGTCCAAAAATTTCATGTTTCTTAAGTGAAGCTACTTTTGTTTGAATTGCTTCCTTCCATTCAGTCCTCTATATAAATTTACTGACAAATTTTAATTTCAAACTCATCTTGTTGTATTATTTCAATAGAAACATTATATGCAAAAATATTGTCAACCACAACATTATTTCAATTTTATTTTTTTCTCGTCGAGACATAAATTATTTTTTCCCATTATTTTCAAGTGCTTGGACCTCCTCGGTAGTATCATCATTTTTTATGTTCCAAAACTTTTCTTGAGAAATCGCTCCATATTATGATTATTTATTCCTTTTCTTTTATGAGGATTTTTATCCTTGAAATCAATTGGTCTATCACATTTTAAGGGTGACCTAGACTCATTTGCTTTAATAGTTTGTCTTATCGGGACATCAATTTGAACTTGAGCATTAGCAACTGATTTATACGATTTAGTAACTCATGGAAGATTAGTAAATAAGGGTGACCTAGACTCATTTGCTTTAATAGTTTGTCTTATCGGGACATCAATTTGAACTTGAGCATTAGCAACTGATTTATACGATTTAGTAACTCATGGAAGATTAGTAAATACATCCGACAATTAACTTGCAATACTTTATAAAATAAATCATCTTTTGAACTTCTCACTCGCATTGATTTGTTCGAGGATCAAAATGAAATAGTGACAATGAATTTCAATTTATCTCATTTTTAATTACTTATATTTTCCCTTAGTATTGGGTATACTGATTCATCAAAATGACAATCATTAAACTTTGTCGTAAATAAATTTTCAGTTCTAGGTTCCAAATAATTTATAATTGAACGAGATTCATTCTCAACATATATACTCAACCTTCTTTAGAGACCCATATTTGTGTGTTGTGCTAGAGCATGAAACATATACTGCACAATAAAAAAATCTAAGATAGAAAATGTTTGGTTCTTAATAAAAAAACCAACAACAATGATGAGGTATCATGATAATTGATTGGTCTTATGAGCACAAATATTGTTGTTTGCAAAATAGCATGTACCTAGATTGAAAGATAACTTGTCCTCAACAATAATGTTTTAGCTGTCAATTGGAGACGTTTAATCAATGATTCTACTAGACCATTTTGAGTATGAACATAAGCAACCAGATGTTCAATTGTTATTTCAATGAATAAATATTAATCAGTAAATGCATGACCTGTAAACTCACTAGCATTATCAAGATGAGTTGGCTATTTGCATCATATTAAAGACATATTATGAATTGATAATAAGCACACATTTGATCATCTTGTAGATGCATCCATCAAGACCATATAATATTTAAAAATTCCACATTCTGGGTGAATAGACCCACCTGTACCGCCTTGTATCTGTTTGAGAAATGTACGAAAATCCATTCTAACCTTAGTTGTTTTTTTTTTAATCAAAAGAATTTGGTCTTGCCCATTTATTGAAAAATTAAGCCACAATATACATGCCTTGAGTCCAAAAGTGACCCAAGCCCAAATTTAATAATGCAATTACTAAAAAGCTATGCATAAAAATAAACAAAAACAAATATAGATAGCATAGACAGTACAACAACTCTGGATGACCTTGAGAAATTGTGGGAGAGAGTTTCAAGCTGGATCGATGTTCTTGAAACACAATCTCACGGTCGAGTATAGATTCACCTTGGGCGTTCACAAATCCCACGAACACCATGAATTCATACTCAATGAAGACTTCTTCAACCACTAAACCAGGAGTTCCTTCTCAACGATGGCAAGCATCAAACTCTCGCAGAAACTCTAATCGATCTTCATAACTACCAGTACGACCATAGGTAGTATCCATTTCTTCATCCCTAACAGGTTGAGCTCTAAAGGAGCTAATACCACTATTTAAAGACTCCGATTTGGAACCTTCCCATTGCCAAAATTGATTCATCTACAAAGGTATCATTTCATTCAGCTGATTGTATTTGCAGATCTGAGTTGTTGTTTTTGTTATGTTGATTCCCCCTGCTATACATTTCTTTACTCATAGGTAGGTATAAATTTATTCATCTCTAACAAGTTGAGCTCCAGTGGAGCTAATACCACTGTTTAAAGACTCTAATTAGGAACCTTTCCATTGTCAAAATTGATTAGCAGACTGAGGTATCATTTCATTCAGCTTATTGTATTTGCATAACTGAATTGTAGTTGTTGTTCTGTTGATTCCCCCCCTGCTATTTTGGCATTTCTTTACTCTTATTTTTGGGACGCCCAATATTTCCAGTATTTGGTATCTCTATTTAGCTGATTCCAATTTAGCTTGAGTGTCGTTATCCTTTCCTACAGCATGTATGAATCCTTGACATTCTGGTTTTATCAATGAGTTCACCTTCATGAATATCAAAATGCATTTTCTTATAGTCTGTTTGAATTCATTAGACATTTTGATTGTAGCATCTGTAATCAAATGTCTCCTTATTCATTTACATTATATGGTGCCCTATTTTGATATTTACGAATTCTCAAATTTGGACATTTTTTTTCTCCAATTGTACAATAGCTTTAGTTGTTTGTAAAATGTCGTGTATGCTCTTAAATTGATTAATACATGTACCTGCACAAGTAAAGGCATAGTTAGTGAAAAAATCTGCCAACTTATTCCCCTCTCTGTATGTATGAGCTATTTCCACATGCCCATTGTTCATCATCTTTTGAATAGCCCTCATATTCACAAAAATCAACCAAGGTACCTCCCATATACCATTTAGGATCTTCATAACTGTTCATGAATCATATTCCATGATTATTGGTGTCAATCTATTAGCTAGACAACACTCCATAGACAACACTCTAGGCCACTCTCAATAGCCTTGATTTCTACCTCAATAGCTATACATTCTTTCAATTTTCTAGCTTCAGCATAAATAAAATCTACATCTGAGTTTCTAATACAGAATGTTGTTGAGGCAGGCCCAGGGTTGCCCCTACTAGCCCCATCAGTATTACATTTGAAACAATTACTAGATGGTGCCTTTCATATCACTGTTTTGCTGCAAATTAAAGGCATATACTCCTCAAGATATTTAACCATTTTTGGCTGTGTTAGGAACACCACTCATCCATGGGAACTTAGTCTTGACAAACCAAATCAATTGTCTTGTAATTCCCAGAATCATTGCTCTGATGGTCATATTGCTTCCATGTTTAATTAGATTTCTCCTCTTCCATATATGCCAAATGATGAAAGCAGGTGTAACTTTAAATAAATATTAAAGTTTAACTGCACACTCTGCTTTCCACCAAACCTCTATAACTTGTTTGAGCTGTACAAGCAGCCCCTGAATCCCAACAGCCTCTGCAAAATACCTCCAAACACTATTAGAGTCAGTGCAATTGATAAATAAATGATCAAAATACTCCTGCACATTATTATTATTACAACAACAATGTACAAAGTCTGTGATTCTTATTCTACCCAACACTTCTCCAATGGGGATTCTCTTACGCCAAATTCTCCACATCAAGAATGAGACTTTAAATGGCACCCATTTTCCCCAAATGTTCATGTATTCATTGTTAGCTTCTTCTTTTTTTGTCTCACTAGCTCCCAAGCACTATTTACTGTAAACTTTCCAAACCTTGTGAGCATCCACCAGGGTTTGTCTTTCCTATCCATGATCTGTATATTCCCAAGAACTTCATATATCTGTTGAACAACCTCAACATTGAAGCTTTCAGCAGGCCTTCATTCCACCCATTCTTTATTCTCAATTATTTTACATCTTCTAATTGTCCTTGATTGTGATTAATAGGCAAAAGAAAGTGTAGTGTTCCTAGTTGGGTCCAGTTGTCAAACCAGACACTAGCCTGCCCTCCTCTAGGCTCCCACCAAATTTCTTGATCAAAGAAATCCCTTGCCTGCAACAGAAGCTTCCAAACCTAAGACCCTCCACTCCATCCAACCTCTTGTGGTCTATGACTTTTACAATATTTATTCCACATAAAATTGGACCACAAAGTATTAGTGGTTCTAAAATTCCACAATAGCTTGACAAATAAAGATTTGAAACCTAGGCCTCTTTCCTCCTTTGGCATACATACATCAATCCAGGAGACCCAGTGTTTGGCTCTGCCTTCCTCTTTAAAATTCCATAGAAATTTTGCAAACATTCTATGAATATCATGAATAATCCATTTAGGAGGACAAATAACAAATAGAAGATAAATAGAAATACTCTGCAGCACATGATTGATCAACACAACCTTACCTCCAAATGATAGTAGTTTACCCTTCAATACTTGTAGTTTGTGCTATATTTTCTTTATTAGTTCTGCAAAGTGAATCTTCTTCTTATTAGCATGTCCAATGAAAAAATCCTAAATACATCAATGGGAATTGACCTCTTAAGAAAACTGTAGTGTTTTCCACCTCATTAGCAACAATATGAGCAGTCTTAGAATACATATAGTAGAAACTCTTCCCCTTATTAATCATTTGTCCAGATTGTTCTTCATATTGATTAAGAACATCCAGGATAAGCTGAAGAGACTTTTTATCTGCTGAAACAAATATAATTGCATCATCTGCATATGCAAGATGATTCAAGTGATCACCCCATTTAGGCAATCCATAGCTTTTAAATTATGTTTGTAGAACAAGTGATTCAATTCCTTGAAAGGACTTCAGCAGACAATATAAACAGAGCAGGGGATAATAGATCTCCTTGTTTTACTGCTCTAGTAGAATGAAAGAATCCATGAGCTTGTCCATTAACTAATACCGAGTACCAGTTATTAGCTACAATTCTCCAAATCATGTCTTGAAATTTATTATCAAAACCCATTTTGGCCAAAAACTCAATCAAAATCCTCCAGTCCACTCTATCATAGGCCTTGGCCATGTCTAATTTGATCACTACATTATCAGGATTTCCTCTCTTCATAATATCACTGATTATTTCTTGAGCTAAGAGAGCATTCTCAATGATGCTCCTTCCCTTAACAAGTCCAGATTTATTAGTGGAAATCAATTTGGGGAGAAAATCTTCTTGTCAGTCATGAATAATCCTGGAAATAATCTTGTTAATAAAGTTACTTAGGCTAATTGGCCTTAGGTCAGAGAAAGTTTAAACCACATCTTTCTTAGGTAAAAGGACCAAATTAGTGTGAGTAATGGATTTGGGTAGAGTAGAGCCCTGGAAAAAAGCCTGCACCACATTAATAAGGTCTGATCCTACTATATCCCAACAAGCTTGGTAGAAGTAGCCAGTAAATCCATCTGGCCCACAAGAGCTATCATGATTTAATTCAAATGTGGCTCTTCTAACTTCTTTTTCACTTAGTACAACATTCAAAGCAATATTATCAATTTATGATATCTGAGGGTCAATGTACTGCAGCAAAGTCAAATCTTCTGAGGTTTCACCTTCTGAAAATTGCTCCTTATAGAATTTAATAGTCTCCTCTGCAATATCAACATCACCTTCTGCCCATGAACCATCCTCCTTCAAGATTCTTTTTAAATATAGCTTTTTTCTCCTCCCAATGACTAAACAGTGAAAAAACTTAGTGTTTCTATCTCTTTCTTTAAACCACTGCATACTTGCCTTTTATCTCCAAAATTCTTCTTCATAGTGAAGATAGAGTTTCAATTCTGCATGTGACTTTTGTAATACTGCTTTGTTGCTAGCAGTAGGGGCTTGCTCAAACAATTCTTCTTTTAATCTAATCACTTATTCCTTGATTGCAAGTTGTTTAAAGACATCTCCAAATTGTTCTTTGCTCCATTTGGATAATGCAATCTTGGTCTTCTTCTGCTTAATCTTCAATTGAACAAAAATATATTCTACCTCATCTACTAGCCAATTCTGGCTTACAACCTCCTTAAAGCTTTCATTTTCTACCCAAAATTTCATGAAAATTGAAAGTTTTATGAGTAACCTGGTTACCAGCACCACATGATAAAAGTAGAGGAGCATGATTTGATCCTGTTCTGGCTAGATGTTGTAACTCCATACAACCATATAAATCTAATAATCTCTGATTAATCATCACTCTATCTAGCCTTTTGAAGATGCAATCCTCATCAACCCTACCATTCACCAGGTGAATGGACTTCCAGAGAAATTAACATCAAATAACTCACAAGAATTTATAAAAAAAAAAGGCAAAGTCCACATATTCTTGTGGGTAAATAGGTAGGACACCAATTTTCTCCTCATTCCCCATAATAACTTTGAAATCACCACCTACCATCCAAGGTAGTGAAAAATTAAGATTCATGGAATAAAGATCATCCCAAAGCCTCAATTTGTCATTAGCAGAGCATTTGGCATAAACAACAGTAGCTAAAATTTGATTCCCATTTTCCAATGTTAGTTGTTGATCAGAATCTGAGATAACCCCCACATGAATATGCTCGTTAACAAAAATCCAAATCTGCCCATTTGAATTGTAATTCACATATTGCATTTTCAACCTATTTTTATATCTCTGTATTTGTCTTGTGTCCTGAAATGGTCCCATCAAAGCAATTAAAGTAAATCTGTGATGTCTGTGTAATATTAGTACTTTATGAAAGGCATGTTGTGTGGCAACATACTTAATATTCCAAAATAAGGCTTTATAAGTCATGTAGATGTAGCTTTAACCCCTCTTTTTGCTTGGATCCTTGTTGGTTGTATATTGCTAGTAATATCCCTTTTTGTTTTACCTTTTCTACTATATACACCTCTAGGGGATAAGCCAACAACTTTTCTGATCAGCTCTACACTATTATCATTATCCTCCTCCTTTTTATCTTAAACTATCTCTGTTTTTTAATGTATCAGCTATTGCAGGCACACTATGATCTATTTGATGAGAGACCAAATCATGCAATATCTGCATGGGTGTTGTTCTCTGTACCTCTGACTGCATGGGTACCACTACCCCTTGTTGTGATTCTTCTTCAACTAGCAATGCCTGACTTGGTGCATTCTCAGGAGTTAAACTTTCTTCAATACATATTGCAACTTAAAGTGGTTCATGATATGCTGCATTGTCGAGATCTTTCCACAATACTAACTCATTGTTTCGTCCATCATGAATTACTATTGCCGAACTCTCTTTATCATGTTGTATTATGTTGTCACCCTGTGCTTCATTACCTTGTACTTCTATATTAGCAATAACCTCAACCCATTGTTGATTATTCTGTGTAGGTAAAAACAAAACTACACCCTGTATGTTGTTGGTTGTCTGTATGTTCTTCTCCTTGTGTGCAATCGTCTATAACCAAATCATATTTAGGTGACTTCTCCAAATCATCTCCGGCCTGCACCGTTTCCAGACGCCCAATAATATAGTCAGTTCTCTCCCCTTTTTCATGTTGTACTCCAAAGGCGCCTCTTACGCAGTCCCTTGTAGTTGATGAAGTCTTAGAATTCTCCTCCCCGAGAGCTTTGTCATGTGTCCCATTTATCTTTTTTGTTCCCTTTACTACTGTATTAATGGTATTTCTGTTAGACCACTAACAATGGATTCTTCAGTTGATACTCTATCATTGTGTGCAAGAGCTTCCTCTTTGTCTATAAGTCCATTATTTAAGGCAGCAAAAGAGTTTTCCGTAGTAATTTCTTCCCCATGATTATTGCCTTTCTCCCTAATATCTTCTCTTGAGAATACTTTAATGGTAGGATGCCATATTTTGAGAAACCTACCCATTCTGATAATCGGACCCTCATCAAGATGCTTGTTAGCCTCTTCACCCTCTAGTTTCCCTTTATCATATTCTGATTGTGATCTTTGTAATTTAGGATGTAATATTCTACAACCTTCCTCATTATGCCCCTGCATCCTACATTCTTTGCAATATTTCGGTAGCATGTCATATTGAATCTTAAATCGTTCCACCCTGGAAGTTTGCGCATTCTCATTCACCACTTCCAATTCCACAAATTTTGGAAAATTTGAAAGTAAATCAACTTGTACCTTGACCCTGACGCATCTGGGTCGTGTTTTATTAATAGTGTCCATGTTTTAGTGAAGAGGTTTTCCTACCACAGTAGCTAGTGAAAGAATGGATTCCTTAACAAAGTATGTTGGTTTTAAATTCGAAAAGGAGATCCAAGCCATAGCTTGTGTAATTTCTTCTTCTACGTTGAAATTAACATCATAGATAAAGGGCCTCATCAAGTATGAATACCCATCCTTAGCCAAAATATAATAATTAGGTTTAGACACCATATTAATGAAATCTTCTTGTCGATTGAATCTCATAAAAATGTATCTATTGCGCAGTAATCCAATTTTGCATTCACCCTTGATATTACACTGTTTGGGGATTTGAATCCGTAGCTCTTCAAGTTCTGGCCATCCATATGAGAATTTTCCAACTACAGCATATTGGAGATTCTCTATGGTATTCATTATGTGTACTTCATATTCAGTCCAGGTAATTCTAGGTTTACCATTATTATAACAGATTTTTTTAATGGAAATGGGTTCAACAGATGATTTGGTTTGATTTGTTGTCGTGTAACCCTTTAAAACATTGGCATAACAATTCGACAAAATCGCATCGCTATTCACTTCAGTACGCAACATGGTATGCGCGATAGGCAAAATAGGAATATTTGCAGAACTTGTAGAAGGATGTATCAGATGTGGTAATTCAGCAAGATTATGTTGGTCAGCCAAAGAGGTTGGCTGACTAGTGGCCATCCACTACAAGATCAACAGAGAAGCTGGTTCTCTAGGTTTTCAGCGCCAGTCACCCTTTTCATCCAATAACAATTAATTAATATCGATAATTAATGTTTTTTCTAACCTTAGTTGTTGATGGTTTAATAACCAACTTTTCTTGAGAACAACCAACATAAGAGAGTCCCTTTGATTGAAGTAATTTTGTTCTTCAAAATATGCCTATTTGAATTCTTAATTATTTTGCGTATCATTTTATAAAGTCATGTCAAATAATAAAATCATTATAATAAGTAAACTTTTTCTTTATTATGACATATGATTCAACCATAACAATAGTTGTATGGTACAACCCAAAGAAAGTGTAGCTAATTTTTCATGCATAAATGTTTTTTCCGCATTTATTGTGGTAATATAAAGGTATTCAACATTTTCTTCATTTGTAGTAGATAGTCATTTTGGCAAATAACCTTGAAACTTAACAAGTTTCTTTGAGACTTACTACAATACAATGCATTATATATCAATTACAAGTATTGTTCCTCGAGGTAGTAATAAAGCTGCTCTTTCAAAACCCTCAATCAATTTTGTATTATCGGATATTGTATTAACATAGACCTTTTTCATGACTAAATGAGAGAAATATTTCTTTTTTCTTAGTATCGTATGAATTGTGACACTATTCATAAGGCACATATCTCTATTATTCATCTTGAGTCCAACTGAAGACTGAATTTTTTTATTTATCTTCATAAAATAAAAATACATAATAAGAAGTACGAAACAAACTAACAAAAGAAAATTCAAGTACTTTAACTTTAAATAAGATACTAAAAACACATAAAAATAACCACTTTATTCATTTTTCAATTCAATGATCAATCTTCTGTTTTAATATCCAAAGAAAGCCCAGCTTCTAAATGAATAATATTATTGAGATCATAAAAAATATCATCTTTCAATGTCAAATTCACCTCAACATTTTCATCATATTTCTGAGAAGGCTCTGCCTGAGCACAATCCTTAAGAGTCAAATGCGACTCCACCCAGACATTAGAAAAAGAGGTAACGCCTTTATTTTCTTTTCTTTTGAAAGAATTTTGATAAAGCCTGGCAAAATGCTTAAGTGTCCGACATTCATTTTTTCAGTTGACCTTTCAGGCCGCGACGATAATAGTGATCACCTTTGCCTCTTGAAGGATTATTTTGATAACTCATACTTTTCTTACTTTTGTTATGACCATTACCTCGACGATTATTATATCGTCTCTTGTTATTATCATGCCCACACACATTATTATGACCCTCAATATTTAGTCTTATTTCAGATTGGTCATGTACTTCTATCATATTTGCTTATGATAATGGAGTAGTTTCAATAAAACGGATTTCATGATTTCATTAAAAAAACATTATGTTGCTCAACTACCAAAACAGATCAATTCAGAATTTTTCTGAAAATTCTTTTTACGTTATTGTTGATGTAATGTCAGATTTGAGGCATGTGAAGTAATTGCCATCTTTTATAGTTTCCCCACATAATTTCAATTGAGAAGTTATTCTAAATACAGTAGAATTATACTCAATTACGATTTTGAAATCATAAGTGCATCCACTCATAACAAGCTCTTGCCAATACTGTTGCCTTAAGGTGGTAATACCTTCCTTTCAAAACACAATTCAAGTGGATCTTTCGTCGTAAATTAAAGATATTCTTAATTGTTCTACAATATTTATTACTAGTTTCAATAGATATTAACACCAAAGTTTTGTAAGAATTATAAATCATATTTAATATCATACCCTTCTTCTTTATGACACACAAATAATGATCATAAATGTATGACAAGAAAATACTTACGTGTATTCTAACTAATGTGCTATCATATTTCATAGTGTTTAATTTAGTATTATAAGTTAGTGGCATATAAATAACACAATATTTTAATCCTTAAACATTTCAATTATCATACCTAGTAAAGTATCATAATAATACCTAAAGCAAGTCATGTATGCAGTAATTAAATTGCAGATCAAAAACTTACGAAAGTCCTATTGGAGATGTTATAAGCGTATACATATATACCTGAATCGAAAAGAAAAATGGTTAAATTTTAACATAAAAGACTGTCCCGATTTAAAAAGATCTCAGTTGATTTGAGACTCATGTTTGATAACGTGTTATAAAATGGGAGGAAAATATAAAAAATACTAAACAAAAAATGAAGATAAAATAACATTGAGAGTTAAATGTAGACAATCTTATTTTATTCTCTTCAAGTGTATCTTTTACAAGGATGAAGAATATCCTTTATAGTATGTACAAATCATCCATTTACTATCTTTAACAAATACACTAGTACAATATTTAAGTAATACATTAAATAGATACATGTATGTTAGAGAGTTAAATGAATGAAACATCCACCATTGAATGAATTCATAATATAAATTTATTTGTTTGGTACTTTTTTGTTATTTCACATATTTTCTTTGTTTTATTTTTCAAAATATTAGATATATCATAGTTAAAAGGGAAAATAGTCAAAAATATCCCTCAACTTTCACCTATTAGTTATGTTTATCCTTCGTTATACCACACAATTATTTATACCCCGCTATTACCAAATTTAGCAAATATACCCCTCAATTGGATGATTTCCCCCAAATAAAAAAAAAACTATTCAATTTAAATAAAAATTACTCGATTTTCCTAATTTAATTCGAATCCGACCAACTAAATAAATAAATTCAAACCAAATTAAATCTCAAAACTATCTATTCTAATCTTCTTCATCTCGTTCATCTATGGAAACACCATGCTTCGTCTGTTCCCAATTTATCTAACCCTTCTTCATCGCCTTCCTCCATGAAAATCCATAAAAGAGGAGGATCTATGATTTTCCTCCAAGTGAAGCTCTTTAGGTCATTCAAAAAGTTGTTGTTGATTCGAACTTTCTTTTGCAATCTTTACTAGAACCTTTTCCATTATTCCTGCTGGAAAGGAGCTCATTTTGTAAATATTTTATTTTTAAGGGTCAATTAAAGCTTTTCCTTTTGCAATCTTTTGTGTATTATTATTGGTTCGTATCTCTAATCATTTGTGTATTGTTATTAGTTTTCCTGGTTCTTCTTCTTTGTGTTTGGAGTTCTTATTCGAGTCAAAATCAATATTTTATTGAATCTTTGTAATGCACTTAAAAAGTTCTTTAGGTTGTTGAACCAAAAATAACTTACGAAAATTTCTAACTTGGATATGTGATTGATAAAGGAACGTATTTTTTAGATTTCTTGAAATGGGTATTAAGAAATTGATACAAGAATGTATTTTTTTGAAAATTTCTGAAATGAATATTGTAACACCCCGACTTTTCAAAACGTATAAATTGACTCGTATCTTCGTGGAAAGACCAAGAGGGTGGGTAATAAATTAATAATGATGTGTTATGTGATATTTTAAGTGTTCAAGTGTTGTATCTCAATTTTTGAAGTTAGGTAAGCGGAAAAATAAAAGTTGGCGAAAGTTACCGTAAATTCCTTTTTAAAGATTTTTCTAAAATTTGGGTCAAATGTCTCAGACGTTTTCTCCCAATCTATTAAGAGTTATGATCCCCACGACCTATCGAATCAAAGGTCTACTAGTCTAGTTTCCAACGCATCAAACCGTTCATTCATACGACTTCAGAATAGAGAGATATTTGTGTTTTCGTGGGACTGCGCAAGCAGGCACGTGAGGTGGGGCCCTAGGTCGGTGGAATGTTACATATATCTTCTTCTTCGACCTTTTTCTTCATTTTTAAGCTAAGAACCAGAGAAATTAGAGAAACCCATTTCTAGGATCAAGTGAAGTATAGATTTGCTCGGCTTAAGTCTTTGACGAAAGTTGTTCTACACATTGGGCTCATCATCGTGGTAAAATTTGTTTTATCGATTGCGTAGCATATCACACTTTAGTGTTGGGACAGCAAGGATTTGAATATATTTGAAGGTTTTGAGGCGTATTATGAACCTAAGATCGAGGTAAGACCCTTCTTTCATCGACTTTAGCTTTTATAAGCAGCAAACATCAATTTGCGACGGAAATACATATATTTTATCATATTTTCATGGTTTCTTTTATTTTTGTGTGTTGATTATGGTCCTACCTTGTTGTAGTATCGAGGGAGTTATGAGTAAAAGTCGTTAGGCCACGTGAATTTAGCAAAAAAGGTATGTTAAGGCTATTCCCTACTTACGACATGTTCCTTAATATACTTGATATACTTGTAGCCGTTATTGTTGATTATTGGCTGCTTGAGTTGATATAATCCTCCCTTGTCGGGATTCTTATTCAGTTTGTAGCGTCCCTATGTTGGACACGACTTAGAGGCTATTTGTATAGGTTGCTTATAACTAAATTGCTCGCTTTTAGCGATTAGATTGTTATTGTTTCCCTTGGGGCTATTGTGGTTAGCTGCAGGAATGTGATCTATGCCTAGCAGGGTTATGTTCTGCCTACAGGGCTATATGGATGCCTAAAAGGGCTATGAGTTGCCTACGGGGCTATATTGATGCCTAGAAGGGCTATGAGTTGTCTATAGGGCTATATTGACGCCTAAGAAGGTTATGTGCTTCCTACAGGGCCATGTTGTTGCCTAAGAGGGCTATGAGTTGTCTATAAGTTATGTTGATGCCTAAGAGAGCTATGTGCTGCCTACGGGGCTATATTAATGCCTAAGAGGGCTACGTGACTTCCTACAGGGCTAGGGGACTACCGATAGGGGTATATAGGCTGATTGGCACCTTCCGGGCTTATGGGGGCCTGAGTAGGTGGTCTTGTGTGTTGTTTGTACCTGCCGAGCTTATGGAGGCTTGGTTAGGTTGTTGTTTTATTATTTTTGATAAGTTTAGATTTAAGAGCAGGTCAGTACACGTATCTTATCCTTGATTTATTTATCAGATTATTCCAGTATATCAATATACATCATCATA
This sequence comes from Solanum tuberosum, assembly GCF_000226075.1. Taxonomy (NCBI): domain Eukaryota; kingdom Viridiplantae; phylum Streptophyta; class Magnoliopsida; order Solanales; family Solanaceae; genus Solanum; species Solanum tuberosum. The sequence goes on along the minus strand of NW_006239406.1, from coordinate 90,554 downwards.
GTATATTGCCTTTCATACTCTGTACATTGTTTTGTACTGACGCCCCATTGCCTTGGGGGCGCTGCATTCATGCATGCAGGTCCTAACAGACGACCGAGTAGACCTCCTCAGCAGCAGGATTGACTTTTATCCGGTTGGCTAGCCCCTGTCCTCCGAAGCTGCCAGAGTTGGGAGGTTTGTTACCTTTTGTTGTATATATCTTTATGGGTAGGCTGGGGCCCTGTCCCGCTAATCTTTACTACTCTTAGAGGCTTGCAGACTAGTGTGTGGGGTTTATAGCTACGTTATGGTCATGTTGGCCTAGTTTGTTGGTTTGCTGAAGCTTGTTAGTTGTGTGATGCATTGTCTTGATATACCTGCTTTCAGTTTTGGTATAGAGATCATGGTGGCCTCGACGGCCCAATCAGGACTTCTGTGCTAGTTGGCTATTTCTTTATATGAACTCTTGGGAGTAGCTGTTCTTTTATGGATCTGTTTACAGGGGTCTTGCCGGCCGAGGGCTTAATTTTAAGCCGAGATATACTTGTTTGTTTTCTTGACTATTTGTGGCTGTCATGCGCTAGTAGCAAATGGTTCAGCAGGGTCGGCTCGAGCCTGAGTTTTGACATTAGGAGCCAGTTGCGCCCTTGAATCTGGTGGCGTGACAAATATGTAGGAATTTGATACAAGAACATATTTTTTCTGGGAAATTCTAGTTGGATTTTGAAGGAAGCATTAACTAACTGATTGCTTGATAAACTTGGATATAAAATAAATAAAATAATGAACGATTATTGTTCATAACATCATATTCGATTTTGACTTTTTAATACTTTGAGAAAATAATGAAAAGAATTGTGTCATCAGCACACTTGTTAGGGACTTAATGAAAGTCGTGTTCTTATAACTTTTGAATTTTTTTCTTATTTTGTGGAGACAGTCTTTTGTGACAACATTAAGGAGATGAAGAAGTTGGAATAGATGGGATTTGAATAGATGAGTTTTGAGATTTAATTTGGTATGAATTTATTTAGTTTAGTGGATCAGGCTCGGGTTCAAAGAGAAAATCAGGTAATTTTAATTCAAAATTGGTAATTTTCGTTGATTTGAGGGAAACCGTCCAATTGAGGTTTTTTTTGCTAAGTTTGATAACGACGGAGTATAAATAACCACATGATATAAGAAAGGGAAAAGGCATAAATTCCCCCTTGAACTTGTTCTGAAAAGTCAGTTACACGCTTAAATTATCATAGTGACCTATTACACACCTATACTATTCAAAAGTGATTTTTCTTACCCCCTAAAACTGACGTGGAAAAAAAGTAAAACAAAAATAAAAAATAGGTGCGTCAGTTTGAAATTAAAGTAAAAAAAGAAGTTAAAATCCTCTTTTCCACCCCCATCCCCCACACCTCTTCTTCTTCAAACCCCACTCATTGTCCTCTTCTTCTTTATTCTTTATTTTCATCACACTTTTTTTTTTCTCACAATCTTAAAGCACAATTTTTGTTTTATTCACAATTAGGTTAATTCCCATAGATTTGTTAGTGAATAATTGTATTTTATCTAGAAAATTTTTGATTGATTGTTTCTATCTTTTTCTTTTTTTTTTACTTTGTTAAAGAATTTTTTGTTGTTAATCAATTTTTGGGTTTGGTGGTAATAACAACTTTATGGGTTTGGTGGTGATGGGTGGTGGGTGACAAGCATTAAAAGAGGTAATTGAAGGTGGTGAATAAGAAAAAATTGATATTGATAATGGTGGTGGTGATATTTGGTGTTGGGTGACAAAGAAGAAGAAGAATTGAAGGTGATATAATGGTGGTGAAGAACAACATCAATAGTGAAGATAGGGCCGGATATGATTTTCCAATAAAATGAGAATTGAAAATGTGTGGGATTAGTGATGAAGAAGATATACTTATTAGAGAATTAAAACAATTAATTAGGGATTAATTAGAGTAAAATATAGTTAACAAAAGAAAAGTTAATTAATAAAGAAAAGAAAACAAAAAATTATAATTTATGACATGACGCTTGCGTAGCGCTGATGTGGCAGCGAGTGTAATATACCACATAATGTGAGAGTGGTGTTGCACGTCTCAGGTGGTAATAAATTACTTTTGAGTAGTTAAGGTGTGTAATAAGTCACCATGATAGTTTAAACGTATAACTGACTTTTCAGGATATGTTTAGGGGGGAATCTATGCATTTTCCCTATAAGAAAAGATAAACTTAACTAATAAATAAAAATTGAGAGGTATTTTTGATCTTTTTCCCTAGTTGAAAACATTATTATTTCTAAAAAATAAGAACTTCATTATATATTTTTTAAAAAGGAAAATTGTTTATCAAGTTTACATAACAAAATTTTTATATTTACACAATTTATAAATATGGTATTTGAAGTAATTAAATTATTTCTATTCATATCATCAAAAGATCAAAATTTCAACTTTAATCAAATTTATAGAGCAAATTTTATTTTTTATTATATGCATATATTATACATATATATATGCAATATTCCAGTATTTCTCAGACCTTATTAAAACCTCTGATTCTTCAACCTCCTCTCTACTTTTTCATCGCAAGGATGTCTCGAGAGAGAGCCAAACGTGCGACACTGCCTCCAGCTCAAGAGGTGCCCCAAGACGCATAATTTTTTTTTTTTGAAACTACTAAATCTGAATTAACCCCTCAGTATAAAATCTATGCCAATTTTCTTGTATAGGGATGTTTGATTTACTTGATTTATGATTTGCAGAATATTGAGAAGTTGGAAAAGGTTGTAAAACAGGGAAATTACTATGGAGCTCAACAGATGTTTAAGTCTATAAGTGCTAGGTACAATCTTTAAAAACCCCTCTCTTTTTTTGTTGATAATTTGACATCAAGTCTAAAAGGGGTAATCTTGGATTCAGTTTTTTTGTATATTTGATATGATTTCAGATATGTGTCTGCTGAGAGGTACTCTGAAGCTTTGGATATTCTTAAGTGTGGTGCTTGCTTACAATTGGAGAATGGACAGGTTATGATCGATTACACTTGTATCCTTTCTCGATTTTATGTGAATGTATTTGATTGGATCCATAGAGTTTAAGATGTTAATTGAAGGTTACGAATTAGGGTAGAAGTTTAGCTGGTGGTTGAGCGTTCCTGCAGGATAGTCTTGGTGGTCGTACTTGGATCTTCTTTCTTACTAGTGGTGTTAGCACTATTCTCATAGTTTCTTGTTTTTTGATTTTGGTTATGGCCTGTGTTTTTTTGTGTTTCGGTTATCGTATTATTTTGTTGTCGTTATTGTTCTTTCCTCTGTATATTGTGTACTGCTCTATGTTTCACATTATTTCGTTGTTGTTATTGTTCTCATTTTTGTATTCCCTTTTTCAAATTGCTTGGAAATGCTTTAATTTAAGCCGAGGTTATATAGGAAACAACCTCTCCATCTTTACAGGTAGGGTAAGATCTGTATACAATGTACACTTTTATCCTCAGGCCTCAACAGACCCCACTTGTGGGATTACAGTGGGTGTGTTGTTGATACTAGAAGAAAATATTAGAGTGATGGTTGAAAAGTTAGCTTGATACAGAAAGCATTATAGATTGAACACCTCAATATACTTGAATCGTGAAAGTTGTATAGAACTAAATCGTGCGAAACATTTTTGGGATGTTCTAAAATTAAAGGAGTGCGTATAAATTTGGATTTGAGGAGGGTCTAGGGGTGTACATTTTTCATTTCCTAGACATTCCCAGTGGGAAGATTACTTATACGTATTGTGGACAATCAGCAGATAAAGTTATCACTTGCAACAAAAGTCTACTATCTAATCTGGATGACGTCATGGTCAAACTTATGTCCATGAAAATTTTTAGACTCGATGGAGTTGGTAATGACACTTAAATATACTTGAAACTCAAAGCAATTTGAGATTATTCTTGTTGCGAGACTAAAAAAGGACATGTTTTATTTCTGTATTGATAAAAGACGATCTTGACAATTTGCAGGTTACCTGTGGGTCAGAGCTTGCTTTGTTGTTTGTTGAAACTCTTGTAAAAGGAAAAGTTTCTTATAATGAAGAAACTCTTGGTAAGTCTGCTCTTATGTTTTTACGTTCTGGTAAATTTTCCTATTCTATACATTTATAATTTATCAAGCTGAGTTTGTTCATGAACTATCAGTTAGTCATTTCTTTATTCTTGTTTTGTTCTGTTAATTATCCTACTTTATCATTACTTCGAATCACTCCACTCTTTCTAGTTCACGTGTCTGTTTCTTGACTTAATTTGCACTTAGTAAGAAAGGAGTCCTAGTAATTTGTTATATCAAGAAAAGAGTCTATCACTCTGATATTACCCTCCTTAAAGAAAATAAAAACTGTATCTGATAATGGTCAACTTGTATTAAATATTAATCCCCTAGAACTTCTGAAAAATACCGCATGACTAGAGCCTTTAATGTGATAAGATATTGAATCATCAAGATTTGTCGCTTTTCTCGCTTCATGCTCGACAAAACACTATTAGAGGCAGACAAATAATGGATATTGTGTTGACAACTAATGAAGCAATTAATTCTGGAATCTGACAAAGAAAGCATGGCATTTTTGGTAAAGTTGATATTGAGAAAACGTATGATCATGTCAACTGACATTTCATCCTCGGAATGCTGAGACAGATGGAATTTGTGGAGAAGTGGATCAATTGGTTTTGCATCTGAACTCTGAAATTTTCTATCCTTAGTAATGGGGTACCAGAAGTTTTTTTTTTAGTACACATAGAGGGATAAGACAAAGGGAACCTTTATCCCTTTTCTTATTTATTATAGCCATGGAGGGACTTAACAATATGCTTAAGATTAGGAGGATCTAGGGTTTCAAAGTTCCCAGAATTTGAGAAAACAGACTTGAGATTACTCATCTCTAGTATGCTGATGATACTCTAATTGTGAGAATAATATTGATATATTTTGAAAGTTTCTCTAGTCTTCACATTAATTGGAGTAAGAGCCATCTATTCCCAATTAATTTGACATCCAATATGGAGCAGTTGTGCCAGATTTTGGCTGGAGTAGTGGTACCTTGCAATCAGTTATCTTGGCATGCCTTTGGAGCAAATCAAGAACCAACGAGATTTTTTGGTGAAATTGAGAAGCTGTCCAGATGGAGTTCACAATATGTATAAGCAGAGATATATTATCTTGATAAATTCTGCCGTAGATGCTATACTCATGATGTTAGATGGAGGATAGACAAAATCAGGAGATCTTTCTTTGGAGAAGTAATAAGGAGAAAAGAAGCTTCCATTTAGTAAATGAAAAAATCTTATTAAAATACAAGATTAAAAAAAAACTAGAAGTCAAGGTGGACTAGGTATCAAAAACCTTAGGAATCAAAGTGAAGTTCTTAAGGTGAAATGGCTGTGGAGATATTTTCAGGAGCTCCAAACTCTCTGTAGTATTATCAAAACAACCAAACAGCTGGATAGTTGGATTTTTAAAGAAGTTACTACTCCTTACGGTGTAAGCCTATGGAGAACTATTAGGTCCTAGTGGCCTTTCCTAAAAAGTCATTCTACTGTCAAGGTTCACAGTGGCAACAAGACACTGTTTTGGACATACAAGTGGATGGGTTCTGCCAGCTTACAAGATTTATTCCCTGATTTATTTGCCCTAGCCCAACATTTAACACAAGACAGTAGTTGAATGGGATTTGGTCCTCCATGTTGCTTTGACTCTTCAAAAATGCCAAGCATGTCGAACCCTCCAAAAGTAGTGCATCTTTGGAGGATCCGATCCGGGTGTGACAACATTTTTGGGGAGTCTGAACAACATAGCTCAGAAGACTTCTGAACGATAGGAGATTCCAATGTTCACTGACTTTTACAAGTATCTGGAATCTTTTCTAGGGCCACAAAATGGAGTGGACTGTTTATGGTGGAATGGACATAGCAAAGGTATTTACAAGGTGACAAGATTTTAAATTAAGCTAAGACACAGATCACTACATGTGCTTGAAGCACATTTGGAAAGCTAGAGTGCCTCAAAAAGTGGCCTATTTCACTTGGCTTATAGCTAATGAGGCTGTGCTAGCCAATGACAATCTCTCAAAGAGGGGAATATCCCTATGTTCAAGATGTTATTTATGTGGAAGTGATGCTGAGACAGTTGGTCATTTTTTTTCTGTGCTGCATTGTCACTGACCAGCTGTGGAAGATTTTTATTAGTCGGGGAGGCATCTCATGGACAATGCCTAGTAAGATTGTTGACACTCTTTTTAGCTGAGAGGTAGTTGGAATTGGTGCAAGAAACAGAGATAGAGGGAGGATTATCCTAGCATATATTTGGTGGACCATCTGGAGAGAGAAATGCCAGATGTTTTTTTTTTTGAAATTGGTACATTGTATTCCTCAGCATTAAGGATATGCTGAAGATAGTGGCAGCAATGTGTAGAAGATCAAGCTTAACTGTATATTGTTATTTTGTTTCTGGTGTACAAAGGCTTAATATGAAGATACTGAAACAGTCCTAGAGTTTGAAATTTGTCTAGGATTGCCATCTCAGTTTAATATTTTGTTCTCTTCTTTTCTTTTTTTTTTGTAAATATGGTTTTTCAGTATTACCTAACTACTGGCTTTAAAACAAATTGTTACCAGTTTTAAAAAAGGAACTACTGATTGCATTTTATTTATCGAAAGATAATAAAACAGTCACTTCAAAGGTATAATATTTCATTAAATTTAAGGGATCTATACGTATTCTTCTGTATATGAGTTCTTCAAATAACTAGGAAAGAGAGACAAAATATTCTGTAAGTTAACCAGCATGAATTAAATCCTGATGTGACTTCATATTGCTATATCATAAGGGGTAATGTCTACTTTGCTGCTCTACTTTTTTTCATGTATTGATGCTTAATAATTAGTTCCAGTTCTTGCTTGATCATAATGCAATTCTCCTTAGACCATGTCAGGAAAATCTATGAGAAATTTCCTCGACCGTTGGTGCCACAAAATTTGGACCTCACAGATGACGATGATGATGATATGCAAAAACTTTCAGAAGCCATTGCAGCAGCCAAAACCCGAGTAGAATGCTGTTCTTCTTTCTTAAAAGCTTCTATCAAGTTAGATGCTCTCCCTCTCTCGTCCTTGCACATATTCTCTATGTTTGTTTCATTTGTAAATTCTTAAAAAACATATCATTTTTGTTGTTTGAATTATGTATTTGTTGAACATGTTATATTATACCACTGAGGATTAGCTACTGAGTTTGCTTTTAATTTTAAAGGGAATTGGCTTTTAGTGAACGGGTACCATACTTTTTGGATAATTGATAGAAGAAGAAATAACGAACTCAGCAAATGTACTTAGATCTCCAGAAGCAGCGCTTAACTTTTTACACAATTGGTTGGGTAATCTTCATGTAGACCCTTCCATACTTTTCTTCAAAATCTAATCTGTGCAGCCTATTTGGATAGACCATGGATTGAGCAAAAGAAAGGCTTCACCTTCCTTAGCTCTCCTCAAAACTTATTTGGTTTTCATTTTTTATGGAAATCGGAGAAGTATCAATGTGTTCCCTGGAATCCAAACCTTCACTTTCGAAGTCCCACTGTCCATTCTGCAGTCGTTTCTGGAGGATCCACACTGCTGTACAATCTTCCTGCAAGACATCTTCAAGTACTCTTTTCTCCTCTTTGTTATATCGTGTGAAACAGTTAGCATTACCTCATCTTGCAATCTTTTCTGGTAGAAATTTCTGTCAAGGGTTAGTATAAACCGTGCCACTGTCTCTTTATAAGAGCTCATACACGATTATGAGTTCACAGGGCAGATCTTCCCCAGATACAAATTTGGAAGCAATTAGCCTTAGAATCTTGAATACACACTGAAGCACACGTTTTGAACTTTGCTTCAGGGCTTAAGCGCGCTTAAAGAGAGCCTTTGACGACACTGTTCTGTGTCAACTTATTTCGACCAAGCCCACGAAGTGCAAGTTGTCGAAAGTGATTTTGCCTAAAAAATGGAAAAGAAGGTGCCAGCAACGATACTGAAGGTGGCAGCCTAACGAGAACAATAAAAAAAAAGTGGACACCTCACGGAAACACAAAATGCACTCTTTGCAAGCAACAAGTGCATCAAGATGCTAAGTATTGTCATACCCGTGCTTATAGTAAAGGAGTATGTGCAATGTGTGGAAATGAAGTTCTTGACACCAAGTTATACAAACAGAACAATGTATGATGAGGACATGGTGACGACATAACTTCTCTGTTACCTCAGCACTCTTATCCTAGAGACTAGAGACTAATTCCTACTTTGTGAATGTGATCAGACGCGATGAGAGGCAGTTAATTCTATATACATGATTCTGTAAAATACTTAAAGAGCTGCACCCAATGAGTTTCCGTAAATGGGTGGTCTTTTGAAACATTTTTATAAAAAGTTCTCAGGGAAAATTATCTTAGTGGTTTTATTAAGCGGCGACATCTTGTCCTCTTTCAATGTTCTATGACCTCATTTATTTATTAGCATCTTTTGGTGAGAAAATGCTGTTCTTTTATAGGTGGTCAGCAGAATTTGGTGCACTTAGGTACGGATCTCCAGAGCTGCATGAGATGCTGGCAGATTATATGTATTCTCAATCTCCTGAAGTGGTATGTTCTCCAAGCTTGATGCTCTTCTGTGCTTATTAAAAGAAACATGAAATGCCCGTTATGTCACTTACATGGTTCTATCTTCATTTCTAGAAAGAAAGATTAGGTTCTAACATGACTAAGATGATTCACAAAATTAAGAACTGGCAATAAAATGAATGATTATCTTGTTTTAGAGTCCAACTGTTGCTAATGACCGCCTTTTTCACCCTGCTCATACTTAAAATACTGTATGGAACTACAACTTGAAAGAGGCTAAAGCATAAGATGATATTTATCCGTTAGTCTAGGTTTCCACTTACTTGACCTGCTTGTAGTAGCTGTTAAATATTTTCATATTATGACTGTAGTGTCTTTACCAGCAGCGGTCTTAATGTTTCCTCACAGTACTTTTCTATCTGAAATTGAAAGGAAGTAGTGGCTGACAGTTAACGAAATTGGATTCCAAGGCCAATCATTGGAAATGTGGTGGACCTCCTTACATTCTTCTTACTTTGCAGGACATGGTTAAAGTATCTTTTCATTTTGTTAGAGGAAGGAATCTCAAGAAATTTGCTTCGACTATCATCAATTTTATGGGCAAGGTAAACACTGATTCCTGTGATTCTTTCGCTATCTAGATATCACGAGCAAATATATTAGGTTCAAAAGCTGGATCTCCAGTTTCCTGTGAAAATATAGTTTTTCTTCCATTTTAGCATTTTGTTGCTTTTGCTAGGCAGCAATTTCATGAAGTTTTTTGTGGGCAATTGACTTGATTTGAAATATAATGTAATTCATAACATTTAACCTGCAGTGCTATCCAGGAGAGGATGATTTGGCTATTGCCCGGGCAATTTTGATGTAAGCAGAGTTGTAATATGAATAAGTGCCTTGCATTCAATTACTGTTCTGCTCAGTATATCCCATTTGTGCTGGTTCATATTAGGAACATTGTATTTGAATAAATTATTTTACACTTTACAGTTACTCCAAGGTCTGTAAATATTTGCAATTTTCTAAGCATTTGCACTATTGTAGCTCTGCATGTTATTGCCTCTTTCATTGTAATGTTCGATCTTTGTGCATATTTGTCAACCAGATTAATCACTTTCGGTTTGTTCCAGTATATGGAACACAAATGGCTACCAGAATGCTAGGAACATGGTGGCGAGGCATCTTAGAAAATACATTTGGACAAAAATTTATTTAAAATTGAAACATTCTTTCAATGCATATACCTAACAAATTTTAATATGAGTGTAAGATGCCCCGCTGAGAGCCATAAACTAGAATATGTTTCTCTAGCTGTTTAAATTCTCTATTTGACTGATGTTCCAGTCAAGTCTTTTTTACGCTTTTTTTAGTTTTTAGCTTGTAGGTCGAGCATATAGTTTCATTTTGTCATTCTGCTTTGGCAGGTACTTGTCTCTGGGAAATCTAAGAGATGCTAACAAGCTCATGGATGAGGTAGAAAAGGAAATGCAGTCGAAGCATCTTGACTTTCCTCAGTCAGAATTAATGCAGTTTGTCAACTACCTTTTGCTGACGTAAGTCTCAGTATGTTTTTTGAATACTTTACTTTTTATTTTGATGTGTTAAAAAGCATTTATTTTTAAATTTTTTATATGCTGTTGCCTCTTTCTCATTTTGAATCACTCCAACTGTCTATCATTAGTAAGTTCACAAATTTTACAAACATTCCTCCTGTACCCTCCCCTCTGTCTGTCAGATCTTGCAAAATTGGTGCTTCTGCACTGGCATTGAGGCCTTGTGATCGTCCTCATGTCTTTTACTTCATTAAAGTCAAATGAATTGATGGCAATTTGTAATTCAGGTTGCAGAGAGATGCTTTACCTCTCTTTAATATGTTGAGACAGAACTACAAGTCTAGCATAGATAGAGATCCTCTATTTAATGAGGTAAGCTCTTTGAAAATGCTAGTAATGTGCCTTCTTTCAATATTTATGATGAATGATTCTCTTTGTAGTTTTGTTCTGTTGTTTAATGACTCCATTCTCTATCCAGTTAGACTGATGATTTTCCTCGTAATTCACATCTTTTACTGTTCTGTGGTTTAGTTGCTAGATGAAGTTGCAAAGAAGTTCTATGGCGTACAACGTAAAAGTCCTCTTCAAGGCATGTTTGGTGATATCTTCAAGGTAATATAATATTGTCAAGGTTTAGCAATTTAAGAATTTACTGACAAAACACAAAAGCATTGTGCTCTTTTAATTGTAGAACATTACCCACCCTCTAGGGGCACTTGCAAATTATAAAAACATATATGAATGAACTCCCTGAAGTTGTAGAGAAAAATGAAACAACTCTATTTTCAGTAATAAGGCATGTTTTACTAGCTAGTATGAACATCAAAACCTATCTTCATGCCATAACATCTTATCCTTTGATGAATCAGACTTCCCCGTTCAATACGAGGATTGTTCTCTTTTATCTACCTTAACTTTGATGTAAGCAAAACATTTGGGCTCGAGTAGATGACTGACTAGACTTTTGGAGGCTGAAGTGTGCTTGTTATATATAATATCGAATTAGGTCTCAACAAGCGAATCAGTGTTTTACCAACCACAAGTTTCATGTTCGATGCAGTATTCATACGGGAAATTATGATCAGAGAGTTCTTTATCAACCACCATCTACTTCAGATATCCCTTCAGAAATCTTTTTCAAATACAAAAAATTCAGTATCTTCCCCGAATTAGTGAAATAGACAGGACTCCTTTGTCCAGAATAAGAAGTAGTGGGTCGATTTTCATAATTATATACACACACAAAACTTGTCTAACCACTAGCTAGATAACCTAGTGGGTTTCATTCTCATTTCCTGAATTAGGTTCCGTTCTTGCTGACCCAGAATCTAAAATCCAAGTAGTTAGTGAAGAAACAGGAAGCCTTGTTAACCACTCAATCTTGTTTGGCCAATTTGTTGTTGGGTATCACATTACTCAAGTTCTTACCTTTCCAGCTGATGCTCACTCAAACAAGCCTTGTCGAGTTAGTTTCTGTAGGTTAAAATGTACTTGCTACTAGTTAGGTAGAAAAACAAATTTTCTTGCCACATTCCATAAATTGAAGGTAGTTATTTGTATACTGTGAGAACATAAATTCCCCCTAACCAAACCTAGCATGTTCTTTTCTTTTAACCAGTTCTTGGCGTTTGTTTTCAAAGCTCTCTCTCCCTCTTGTGTTTTTGTTATTGCGTAATAACTTTTCCGGTTTTGCAGATGATGGGAGGCGAATAGGAATGGGGAAAGAAATTCTCTCAACATGATCTCACATCTATATAGTGTGTCCTGATAGACTAGTTGGTTCATTCAACACCAATCCAAGTAGTCCATGAAAGATCCCTTGCAGTTAAATGGATGTGCTTGCCATAATTATTTATGTTTGGTATGGTTTTATGAACATATGTTGCAGAATGGGGTCATGAATTCTCATTGATTGCTCAAGGTTCCCTATTCTTGTTGCCAGTATGTCTTGCAAATATTTTTATTTTGAAATCAAAATATCCTCTTCTTTTGCCTATGCATGTTCTCTTAGTTTTGAACAAATTTTTGTCCCCCATGAGGGTTCGGTCTTAAATTTTTTCTCCGCTTGATAAAACTTTTAAAAAATGACCTTAACTTAGAAAAATTTGGTGAGGAGTTTATTCCGCCCCGGTCTGGTCCGGTTTTGCGGACTTTGTTAATTATTTTTTAAAATTTAAATTAAACTAGCCGTTGCCAGGCGTTGGGTAACAGCTATTGGGCCCACCAAACGGCCATTTC
>NW_006239406.1:66781-78087 GCF_000226075.1 Solanum tuberosum | reverse complement strand
CCCCACCCACCCACAAAAAAAAGATCCCCCTACCCCCAAACTTTTTTTAATACCCCAAAGTTTTAAAGAATACATTTTAGTCCTATTCTTTAACTATAAAAACCCTCAAATCTTTATTATTGTTACTCACAAATTTTCTTCATCTTCTACTCTCTCAAGTCTCTAATCTCTATTAAATTACAAATTATATTAGTTTGAAAGCAATTTTGGTGGATTATTTTGGTTTTTGGAGCAACCTTCAAGCTTCAAGTTTCATCTTTCCTTCAATTTTTGGCTTTTGGTCATACAAGTAGACGTTTGGTACATTCGTTCCAACTTTAATCTTTTTAGTCTTTACTTATTTAGTTATTTATTTGTTTGTATTTAATTTTTGTATTTTATATAATTTGCTTACTTTTTAATACTTTAACATGGACTCCGGTAAAAAAAATATTGGCAAAGGTAAACAAACATTTTTTGGTGCAGTCACTAATGTATTTATCGGAAATTCTGGGAAAATAAAAAATCTGATAGTTCTTCTAAATCTAAAACTAGACAAGTAGCTTAAGTAAGAAAAAATACGGAAGATTTTACGCATGTCAATGAAATTGTTTTTAATATTGATAGTAAAAAAGATGATGTAGAATCTTACAATAAAATTAATATTATAGTAATTTTATCTCTTTAGTTTTTCCTTTCTCTTCTCTATTTTTTATTTATGTACTCTATTGAAGAACTTAAAATATATATTTTTAAATTCTTTTAATTACACCTCCTTACTTTCTCTTTTTCATAGATGAACTAATTTGAAAGAGATTGAGAGAAAGCTGTAGCAGAAGAAGTTGGATATTTTGTCTCGATCTTTTTAGAAGGTTCATTGAATTTTTAGAAAGTTGATAGTGATTATATATCAAAATACAAATTGATTTGAAAGGGTAACGAGGTTTTGGTGGAATGTTTCAATTGATCACAACCCGATTCAAAACGAAATAGCGAAATTGTGAACATTACTGTTAATTTTCAAAGTCAATATCAATCTTCTTTCTATTCTCAAGCTTTTGTAGTAAGAATCCTTATGAAATATATTATTCATCTCTGAATTCTTTCTATTTATCAACCATCTTACAATAATAACTTGGAAAATATAAGTGTCAAAAACTCATGTTAACAAATAAAAAACTAATTAAAAAGTTTTGTATTGATTTAAACAAGTTGTTCACATTTAACTTTTTTTTTCTACAAGTTCACATTTAACATTTGTCTAATAAAAAAAAGATTACTGAAGATTAATTATTTTAGTATTAATATTTTAACTTTTTATTATCACGCAAAGCGTAAATGAATACACTAGTTATAATAAATACCTCTTAATTTCTCATTTAAATTTGGCCAAATCCATAATTGGCCCCCTTAAAAGAGTTGATACGGTTTTTCATTTGACACAACAAATGCCTATTGAGCTATAATGACTTGTTAATTTAAATCCATAAATACATGCTTCTTGCCATGATAATTAGATATTTGTTAACTGAATATGTCATAATGCGTTCACGTAAATAAAATTACAATCTAAGTTAATTTTAAAATATTCACACATCGCGCGTGCGAATACTATACTAATAAAAGACAATATAGTATGTGAATTTCACACACTAAAGCGCCAAGAATAACGAATGGAGAGTGTTTAGTCACTTTATTAAAAATTAACAAAAATCTCGATAGGGATAAGTTCAAATTAAGGGGTGGGTCTTACCTTTATTTAATATCAATGACAATGAGGTAACAAATCTTTATTAGTTAAGAAACATGACAAAAATAGGAGACATAAAGAACCAGGCATCTATGATCATTACAGAGTTTGTAATATACTTTATGATGATATTATAAATAAGGATGTTTAAGTAATGCAAAAATATAACAATCAAGAAAAAAGGTAAGTTATCAACCTCAAATTTTCTTTTATAAATGTATAAATATATTATCCTTATCTTTCTTCTTTTTTTTCAAGTAAAAGAAAGAATGACTTATTCACAAACTTCGTGTGGGAAAAATAATTTCTTTGAATAGAAAAATATTATGTAAACACTTGCTCGAACGAGTTATTCAAAATGTCACACAACCATTTATTTGTTGTACTCCAAACAAACCTCAAAAAATCACTTCCCCCATTTCAATTTGTTTATTTGAGTTTTACTAAGGACAGTTTAAGATAGTAGGTAACTCTTGAATCTTGTGATAGTTAACACCAAAGAAATGTGTAATGTACCATGATACCCTTTAATTTTATGGTTATAAACATGCCTAAGATTTTGAAATTGAAGAGTTATCAAACAAGAAAAAAAATAAAATTCAAAAAGATTAAAAAAGAAACAAACAAATTGAAATAGAGGAAGTTGTAGCTTATTCATGGTTGAAGTTTTTCCTCTTGCCATTGAAAGTGGATAAGAAACTCAAAATTTTTACTTACCATGCTCTCTTTAAACCAAAGGAAAAGGTTGTAACATTCTCCCACCTTTTCTAACATTTTCACTCATTTGCAACCCATGCTATAAGATATTTTTCAAGATGTAACTATGAAGATAGATAGAATAAGTTACAAAAAGCTGCATAAACCTTAGGATATCATTATGATATATTTGCATCCTTTAGAGATGGGCTGACCACCACACCTGTTGAAGCTCGCATACAATGCGTTCCTAGTGCAGCAACGGATGCACCATCTGTTTTTAGACGTGGTTGTACTAGCTCCCAAATCTTTTTCTTTGCTACCTGCATACAGTTGAAGAACGACGTCAGCCCACAACCAAATGGAATACCTCCTTCCTCATCCAACAAAAAAGTAACTATACAAGGGGTATTAGAACAGCACTCGCTCTCTTTAACGAACCCTGCTTCATTCTGCGCAATATACTGTAAAGCTTATAATAACAAGTGCTACTAACATAACCTATCAGACAAGTTACATTGATCTTTCCGGACAGCATTACCCTATTGTTAACAACTGAATGAGGTGCACATTCTGAATGCTTCTCCAAGAAATCAACAGATATCCATCTCAGTAGTAAACATTATTCCATCCAATTTTGGATTCAACAAATGACAGGTCTTTATAATTCTTCAATGAACAGAAGGGGTTCCGCCCCAAAAAATTCAAGAGGCAACAAGTTAGTATAAGAAGTCAGTATTCAAGAGGTTACTATGGTTTCTTGAAATCTGTCTTACAGATGTTTTTTATCCACAGTTCCTAAATCTTTTTTTTTTTTTTTTTGTCGTTCTTAAAAGAGGATGTAGGAACTATGGATAAGCATCTGTAAGACAGATTGCAAGAACATGCATGATAGACCGCATTTTATAATTTTGCAAATAGAGTTTTGCGAAGGAGGATTCTAGTCATAGATGGAATAACATGAGTAGAGATCCTTCAATTTCATCATCCTACTATGCGACGATTAATCACTGCTTCTCATTTCTGATGTTCCCTTAACACCCAATAAGTTGTCACACATTGCTCAGAGAACATAAACAACACAATGCATGACTAAGGTGTCTATTACATGTGGATCTCTTTAGAGATATGGATAGTTAATACATAATAGTACGTTAAAACTCCCCAGCATCCGTTGGGTAGACCAAACTAATGAATCAAGACATGTATTTTTCATACACATTCATCACTTAACCATGGTTATATGGTTTAAGTGAAAATGATTTCTACTCTCACTTTGAATTTTTCCAGCTAAGGTTGAATTATGGTGTAAACACCAGGTGGGTAAGTATTTAATACCTAATCTTCTTTTGCTTCCAACACTATGTTTGGATGGTTCTTATGTATTGTTTCATAATGTATCGTATTGTATTGTTTTAGTAAATACAGAGTTTAGGATAAACTGTATCATTTTTTGTCGTTACATAATGATCACACATCAACAATTTAAAGGATAAAGTTTAAATAGAGCTACTAAATAGTAAGTAAAGACAAAATGAGAAAAAAAATATAAGGTAACAACGCGATCACACTAAATCGGTCGTTACACAAAATGAGAATTTTCGTCATTACCTGAAGACCAATTTAACGATACGATACATTAAAAATTTAAGCAACAATTAAAACAAACATTGTATTTAAATTAACAACACAATATAATACAACAGGTAAGAACCATACAAACAAGCTCTAAGCAATTTACATATTCCATGTTATTACAAATTTCAGAAGGCAAATGGACGGATAGAGTTCGGTATAACTTGATAAAAGGCTTTTTAACTTCTGTGTAGTAACTACTCAAAAATCAGCTTTTCACATTTTTATACTGTCTTTATTTCTTCAATATATATTGCTTCTCAAAAATAGAGAATTTCATACAAAATGGTCTAGTTCAAAGTAACAGAAAATTAAGTTTCTGCTCTTGAAATCTATTACTCCTAAACATAGAAGGTATATGGCAAGGAAAGTATGGTCAATAAACCTAATACTTCTTTTTTGACTTCCCAAAATTAAAAAAATTATTAAATATCTAGAGTTAACAAAAAGTAGGAGAAACAAGGAGTGTAATTTTTTTTGAGAAAAAAAATCAAGGATACAGTAGTATAAGTCTGGCAGCGGAACCGGGAGGTGCCGGTACCGGTACCGTTCCATTACCGATTCGGTACTGTTTCGGCAGGCTCCGGCTCTTAGGGGAACCGGGAGGGGTAATGGGATGGAAACTGAGTATTACGGTTTGGTTCCGGTCCGATCCGACTGCAATTTTTTTTTTTTAATTAAAGCAAATATAGTTGTTGGGTAACAGGTATTGGGCCCCACCCAATGGCTATTTTAGCCTTTAAGCCCCACAAAACACCCCCCTACCCCCAAACTTTGTTTAACACCCCAAAGTAGGGCTGGCAGCGGAACCAGTAACAGAACTACCGGACTGGCACCAACCGGAACCGGTGTCCACCAGGCGAAAAAAGGCCGGAACCGAGACTGGACCGCTACTGGTAGTTCCGAAATTTATACGTTGTACCGTCCCGGACCGGTACAGTAAACCGGGATAACTGCTCTTATTTTTAAAAAAAAATTAATTATTAAAATTAAAAAATTAGAAAATATTTCTTTTAAAAGAAATAAATTACGAAATATTGCTTTTTAAAATTCAATTTTTAAACTTTACATCATAAAGTTTGAAACTTTAAAAGTTTAAATTTCAATCTTTAAAAGTTTATATTTCAAACTTTAAACTATATCTTAAGTTTTCAACTTTGTCATTTAAAAATTGAATATATAATTAAAAAAAGACTTTGTATTAAAATTAGAGAAGAATAAAAAAATTATGGCGATTGCCTACAGTTTTATTAATAAAAATTAAATAGTACAATTTGAGTTACAAAATATTAATAGAGAACCTAATCTACAGAGCCACCCACTGGGAAGAGTTCTGTTTGAATTAGACCTCGAATTATCAAACCAAGTCAGTCTTGTCTTTAATCATTTAACATGATCTGGGATTGGTTGATCGGCTAGTTCCTCCAATACATCAATGTCGTCGTCACTAAAATCTTGCAACATTTCATCAATATCATTTTCAAATTGGGTAGGTAAAGTTGGACGCCCATAACTCTCTCTCGCCATTAATCCAATCTCTAAATGATACCGATATCTCCAAGCTATATGCTGCTAATGAATATCTATGCTCTCCAATTTGAAATTTTGCTGCACTAAAGCGCCTTCCGAAGCTACTAAAGATGCTTGAATAGCTAACACATCCCGAGCCACTGGTTGAAGTTTTGGAAATCCCTTGCCGCGATTTCTCCACTAATCTAGAAGATCAGGTAAACTTTGTGTATCCTTAATAGTTTCCGTACACTGATTAATATATGCATCAAAATCATTTTTATCCTCATGAGAAAGTTCAAGATAACTTTATAGCATATCATCAATATTATCTTCATTATATCTACACCTAGAAGTTTAAGGTTCTTCATTACGTACTACATTTTTTCTATGAGAATTATACAAGTCATACAATTTTCTAACTTCAATTTTTATACTATCTTTAACTGTTGTCAAGCTAGGTGCTTCAAAATCTTGAATATCTAAATTTAAATATTTATTTTCAACCATTCGTGATGCACCTACATCTTTGTAAGTTGAGTTTAAAAAACAAGCAATTAAATAAATTTGAGAAATAGAAAAAAAATATTTTTAAAATTTTTCAATCATCTTCTTAATGGAATCTTCAAATCTTGGTTTATTTTTCAATTTACTAGAAATAGCACAAATATTTGGTAAAACAGAGCAAATAGTTGGATAATAAAGTAGAGAAATTTGTTTTGTAGCTAAATAAAAAACTTTTAGAAATTTCATAAGTTTTTTTACGTCATTCTAATCATATAGTCCATATTTGAATTATGAGCATTTCAAACCATTTGTAAAGATTTTCTATATTCATAAACGACTTGAAGCATTTCAAATAAAGAATTTCATCTAGTACACACTGATTTTGGAATTTTTCTAAGGGGAAGATTAAATTCACGACAACGATTTTCAAATTCTCTACGTCTAGACTTTACTTGACATTTAAAAATAAAATGACATGCGGTTTCACATTTTATGCAACCATTATTATACATTGTTATATCATCTCTAACAATCAAATTATATGTGTGCAGCACACCTAATATGAAAATCATCAATATAAACAAGGCAAAGAGTCTGTTTTAGTATTTCAACAACGGATGTATTATTAGAAGCATTATCTAGGGTAACACTAATTACTTTATCACAAATTTCATAGTTTTGTAAAACATCTACAATAGTTTGAGCTATGTAAGAACCAGTTTTATGCATTTCACAAAATTTATAACCTAAAATTCTTTTTTGCATAATCCAATTTTCATCGAAATAATCATTAATACTACGACCCATATTAGAAGTAATAGCCAATTTACAAGTATTATAATAAAATAAACAACGAAGATATTGAAAATGTTGACCTTGATAATAAAAAATAGCCTTTTTAATTGTGTTTCTTGTAAAACCTTTAAAATGTGGATTATACACAATTTGAATATAATAAATAAAATCAAAATTTTCAGCAAAACTAAAAGGCAAGCCAATAACAACAATCATTTTAGTTAATTCTTCAAGATATTTTTCTCTACTATATGAGCGTTGTGTACTAGGGCCAGAAACATTAAAAGGGTTTAATTGAGTTTGGACCATATTAGAGCCCCCCTATTCCTACAGATGCATTAGAAAGGGTGGTACCATTCTTTTTAGATTCGACTACAGCTTTAGCATGCAAAAATTCTTTTTTACAACATTCCATTAAATGATTACTCAAATGTCTTGTCCCACCCTGTTTTCCCACAGTTTTATGATTCATTCTATGTTTTTACTACAAATAGCTTGTGTTTTATCTTCACGATGAGTCATAAATTGCCACACAACTGATTTTTTAGCACGTTCTACCTTGGGCCTAGCCTGACTAGGATGTATGGGGGAATGAGAGCAGGATAGCGGGACTGGGAGTGGGGCTATTAGCCGTAACTGACTTTGTTTCATCATCATCATAATTATCATCAAAAGTATTAATATCATCATTAACATTATCAGGTTCTACTTCTTTTCATCAAAATTACCAAACCTTGCTTGTAAAGATTTATGATAATTATCTAATTCAATATCACTATCAATATTAAAAACAGTTTTATCGACATGCGTAAAATCTTCCATATTTATTCTTAATTGTGCTACTTGTCTAGTTTTAGAAGAACTACAGGTTTTTTTGTTTTTCTCGGAATTTCCGGTAATATACATTAGTGACCGCACCAATAAAAGTTCTTTTACCTTTAAGGCCAACATTTTTTTTTTACCAGAATCCATATTAAAATATGAAAAGTAAGTAAATTATATATAATACGAAAATTAAATGCAAACAAATAAATAACTAAATAAGTAAGGACTAAAAAGATGAAAGTTGGAATGAATGTACCAAACTTAAAAAAGTAGATGTGTATGACGTAAAGCCAAAAATTGATTGCTCCAAAAACCAAACTAGTAATCCACCAAATCTTTCGAACTAATATAATTTCTAATTTAATAGAGATTAGAGACTTGAGAGTAGAGAGAATAGAAAATAAATAATATTTGTGAGTAAAAATAATGAAAGTTTGGGAGTTTTTATAGTTAAAAAATAGGACAAAAATGTAATTTTTAAAACTTTGGGGTATTAAACAAAGTTTGGGGGTAGAGGGGCGTTTTTTAAAGGCTGAAATAACCGTTGGGTGGGACCCAATACCCGTTACCCAACGGCTTGCAACGACTATATTTGCTTTAATTAAAAAAATTGCAGTTGGACCAGTTCGGATCGGAACCGGCATTAATCGGATCGGAACTAAATGGTAATACCCGGTTTCCGTCCCGTTACCCCTCCCGGTTCCCCTAAGAGCTGGACCAAACCGAAGCATATCGAAACGGTACCGAACCGGTAACGGATCGGGACAGAACGGTACCGGCACCTCCCGATTCCGCTGCCAGACTTGCCCCAAAGTTTTAAAAATTACATTTTTATCCTATTTTTTAACTATAAAAACCTCCCAAACTTTCATTATTTTTACTCACAAATATTCTTCATCTTCTATTCTCTCAACTCTCAAGTCTCTAATCTCTATTAAATTACAAATTATATTAGTTTGAAAGATTTGGTGTATTTAGTAATTTAGTCTTTGGAGCAACCTTCAAATTACAAGCTTCAAGATTCAACTTTCAAATATCAATTTTTGATTTTCGATCATACACGTCTACTTTTTTAAGTGGACGTTTGGTATATTCGTTCCAACTTTCATCTTTTAGTCTTTACTTTTTTAGTTATTTATTTGTTTGCATTTAATTTCTGTATTATATATAATTTACTCACTTTTCATATTTTAATATGGATTTCAGTAAAAAAATGTTGGCAAAGGTAAAAGAACTTTTATTGGTGCGGTCACTAATGTATTTATCGGAAATTCTGAGGAAAATAAAAAAAATCAGTAGTTCTTCTAAATCTAAAACTAGACAACTAGCACAACTAAGAATAAATACTGAAGATTTTATGCATGTCAATGAAATTGTTTTTAATATTGATATTAATATTGAATTAGATCATTATCATGAATCTTTACGAGCAAGATTTGGTAATTTTGTTGAATTAGAAGAAGTAGAACATGATAATGTTAATGATGATATTAATATTTTTGATGATGATGATGATGATGAAACAGAGTCAGTTACGGCTACTAGTCTCATTCGATGTCCTGCTCCCGCTCCCATTCGATGTCCTGCTCCCATTCCCTCCGTACATCCTAGTCAGGTTAGGACCAAGGTAGAACGTGCTAAAAAATCAGTTGTGTGGCAATTTATGACTCAGAGTGAAGATAAAATACAAGTTATTTGTAGTAAAAACATAGAATGAAGCATAAAACTGTGGAAAATAGGGTAGGACAAGACATTTGAGTAATCATTTAATGGGATGTTGTAAAAATGAATTTTTGCTTGTTAAACCTGTAGCCGAAGCTAAAAAGAATGGTACCACCCTTCCTAATGCATCTGTAGGAGTAGGGGGCTCTAATATGGTCCAAACGCAATTAAACTCTTCTAATGTTTCTTGCCCCAGTACACAACGCTCATATAGTAGAGAAAAAGATCTTGAAGAATTAACTAAAATGATTGTTGTTATTGGCTTGCCTTTTAGTTTTGCTGAAAATCCCGATTTTATTCATTATATTCAAATTGTGTATAATCCACATTTTAAAGGTTTTACAAGAAACACAATTAAAAAGACTATTTTTGATTATCAAGGTCAACATTTTCAATATCTTCCTTGTTTATTTTATTATAATACTTGTAAATCGGCTATTATTTTTTATATGGGTCGTAGTGTTAATGGTAATGATTATTTCACTATTACTACCCATTGGATCGATGAAAATTGAATTATGCAAAAAAGAATTTTAGGTTATAAATTTTGTGAAATGCATAAAATCGGTAGTTACATAGCTCAAACTATTGTAGATGATTTACAAACTATGTTATTTGTGATAAAGTAATTAGTGTCACCCTAGATTATGCTTCTAATAATACATCTGTTGTTGAAATACTAAAACCGACTTTTTGCCCTGTTTATATTGATGATTTTCATATTAGGTGGTATAACAATGTATAATAATGGTTGCATAAAATGTGAAACTGCATGTCATTTTATTTTTAAATGTCAAGTAAAGTCTAGATATAGAGAATTTGAAAATCGTTGTTGTGAATTTAATCTTCTCCCTAGAAAAATTCCAAAATCAGTGTGTACTAAATGAAGTTTTTTATTTAAAATGCTTCAAGTCGCTTATGTATGTAGAAAACCTTTTACAAATGGTTTGGAATGCTCATAATTCAAATATGGACTATAGACTTGATAAAAATGATTGGAATGACGTAAAAGAACTTAAAGAATTTTAAAAGTTTTTTATTGAGCTACAAAACAAATTTTTGGACTTTATTATCCAACTATTTGCTTTGTTTTACCAAATATTTGTAATATTTCTAGTAAATTTTATAAATTCAAAAATAAACCAAGATTTGAAGATTCTGTTAAGAAGATGATTGAAAAAAAATTTAAATATTTTTTTTCTATTCCTCAAATTTATTTAACTGCTTGTTTTTTAATCCCAACTTACAAAGATGTAGGTGCATCACAAATGGTTGAAAAAATATATTTAAATTTAGATATTCAAGATTTTGAAACACCTAGCTTGACAAACAGTTAAGATAGTATAAAAATTAAAACTAGAAAATTGTATGACTTGTATAATTCTCATAGAAAAAATGTAGTACGTAATGAAGAACCTGAAACTTCTAGGTGTAGATATAATGAAGATAACATTGATGATATGCTATAAAGTTATCTTGAACTTTCTCATGAGGATAAAAATGATTTTGATGCATATATTAATCAGTGTACGGAAACTATTAAGGATACACAAAGTTTACCTGATCTTCTAGATTAGTGGAGAAATCGCGGCAAGGGATTTCCAAAACTTGAACCGGTGGCTCGGAATGTGTTAGCGATTCAAGTATCTTCAGTAGCTTTGGAAGGCGTTTTTAGTGCAACAAGATTTCAAATTGGAGAGCATAGATATTCATTAGCAGCAGATAACTTGGAGATATCAGTATTATTTAAAGATTGGATTAATAGCGAGAGAAGGAGTTATGGGCGTCCAGCTTTACCTACCCAATTTGAAAATGTTATTGATGAAATGTTGCAAGATTTTAGTGACGACGACATTGATGCATTGGAGGAACTAGCCGATCAACCAAT
>NW_006239406.1:65930-66704 GCF_000226075.1 Solanum tuberosum | reverse complement strand
AATTTAAATGTCTATTAGTATGAGTATAATAATTCGAGGTCTAATTCAAACAGAACTCTTCCTAGAAGGTGGCTGTGTAGATTAGGTCCTCTACTAATATTTTGTAACTAAAATTGTATTATTTAATTTTTATTAATAAAACTATAGGCTATTCGCCTTAATTTTTTTTTTTTATTGTCTTGAATTTAAATTTTCAAACTTTTAAAGTGTGAAATTTAAACTTTTATAGTTTTAAAGTTTTAAATTTTCAAACTTTTAAAGTGTGAAATTTAAACTTTTATAGTTTTAAAGTTTTAAATTTTCAAACTTTTAAAGTGTGAAATTTAAACTTTTATAGTTTTAAAGTTTTAAATTTTCAAACTTTTAAAGTGTGAAATTTAAACTTTTATAGTTTTAAAGTTTTAAATTTTCAAACTTTTAAAGTGTGAAATTTAAACTTTTATAGTTTTAAAGTTTTAAATTTTCAAACTTTTAAAGTGTGAAATTTAAACTTTTATAGTTTTAAAGTTTTAAATTTTCAAACTTTTAAAGTGTGAAATTTAAACTTTTATAGTTTTAAAGTTTTAAATTTTCAAACTTTTAAAGTGTGAAATTTAAACTTTTATAGTTTTAAAGTTTTAAATTTTCAAACTTTTAAAGTGTGAAATTTAAACTTTTATAGTTTTAAAGTTTTAAATTTTCAAACTTTTAAAGTGTGAAATTTAAACTTTTATAGTTTTAAAGTTTTAAATTTTCAAACTTTTAAAGTGTGAAATTTAAACTTTTATAGTTTTA
>NW_006239406.1:38469-58316 GCF_000226075.1 Solanum tuberosum | reverse complement strand
AGTTCTAGGAGTAGATATAATAATGAAGATGATATTGATGATATGATAGATTGTATTATTGAACTTTCTCATAATGATAGAAATGATTTTGATGCATATATTAATCAGTGTACGGAAACTATTAAGGATACACAAAGTTTACCTGATCTTCTAGATTAGTGGAGAAATCGCGGCAAGGGATTTCCAAAACTTCAACCGGTGGCTCGGAATGTGTTAGCGATTCAAGTATCTTCAGTAGCTTTGGAAGGCGTTTTTAGTGCAACAAGATTTCAAATTGGAGAGCATAGATATTCATTAGCAGCAGATAACTTGGAGATATCAGTATTATTTAAAGATTGGATTAATAGCGAGAGAAGGAGTTATGGGCGTCCAGCTTTACCTACCCAATTTGAAAATGTTATTGATGAAATGTTGCAAGATTTTAGTGACGACGACATTGATGCATTGGAGGAACTAGCCGATCAACCAATTCCAGATCATGTTACTAGAGAAATGTTAAATGACTTAAGACAAGACTGGCTTGGTACCATGAACTATTAGAATGATAATTCGAGGTCTAATTCAAACAGAACTCTTCCTAGAAGGTGGCTGTGTAGATTAGGTCCTCTACTAATATTTTGTAACTAAAATTGTATTATTTAATTTTTATTAATAAAACTATAGGCTATTCGCCTTAATTTTTTTTTTATTATCGTCTTCAATTTTAATACAAAGTCTTTTTATTTATTATATTTTCAATTTTCAAATGACAAAGGTGAAACTTAAGTTATAATTTGAAATTTAAATAAAAATTAAAAATTAAAGTTTGAAATTTAAACTTTTAAAGTATAAAATATAAACTTTTAAAGTTTGAAAAAAAAACTTTTACAGTTTGAAATTTAAATTTTAAAGTTTAAAATATAAACTTTTAAAGTTTGAAATTTAAACTTTTAAACTTTTAAAGATTGAAATTTAAACTTTAAACTTTTATAGTTTGAACTTTAAACTTTTAAACTTTTAAACTTTTAAAGATTGAAATTTAAACTTTAAACTTTTAAAGTTTGAAATTTAAACTTTTAGAGTTTCAAACTTTATGATGTAAAGTTTAAAAATTGAAAAAAAAAAAGCAATATTTTGTAATTTATTTCTTTTAAATTAGACTTTTAAAAGAAATATTTCCTAATTTTTTTAATTTTAATAATTAATTAATTTTTTTTAAAAAAAGTGTCGTTATCCCGGTTAACCGGTCCGGTCCCGATACTGTACCAGTCCGGGACGGTACAACGTATAAATTCCAAAACTACCGGTACCGATGCAGTCCCGGTTCCGGCCTTTTTCCGCCTGGTGGACGCCGGTTCCGGTTGGTGCCGGTCCGGTAGTTCCGTTACCGGTTCCGTTGTCAGCCCTACAGTAGTACGAGCCTATAGAACAGATCCTATTCAAGTAAGGTCATAAAAGAAAAATGCACATTAGTTTAACACAAAGATAAAACACCATTTGGCTATAATCCTATCCCGATGGTCCAAAAACTGAAACACTAACAAGTGAGGTAAGTGTAACTTCTGGGAATAGAAAGATAGGGAAGTACACACCTGTAGACGCAGTCATTCTCCAAAAACTGAATCTCAGGTGCATGTAACCTTGACATAGTCAAAGACTTAACCTGGATAGCAGTCCTATTTTCTCATAGTCCAATGAGCAATACTAGAGGAAAGGACGAAAGCATTTATTTCCCTTTCCTCCCAACTCAACTACCCTCACGCTCACTATAGCATAAACTAGTTGCTTCAAGTAAAAGAAAGAACATCACACAGAAGCCTCTTGGCTTTTTAGGCTAGTGCACCGCCTCTTATAGGCAATCAAACTTTACAACAGAGATGTTACCTGGTTGGGTGTTGCCACATCAGGTAGATTATCCTTTTCATCAGCAGAACCAAACCATATCCTCTCCCCAGGTACTGCACCTTCAGGTGGTTCTAGAAGTTCCACATTCTCATGAGATGCATCAGACACTGCCATCAGCATTCCATTTGATTTGACACCACGCATATTCCTTGGCTTTAAATTTGCAAGAACAATCACACTTCTTTCCTGCATTTTGCAGCATGCATCAAATGCTTTCTTCAAATTATTAACTGTAGAAGTCTTTAACATGTCACTATTTGTGGACTTTAGAAGCTTAAGCACATAAGAGACGCATTCACCATAATGTAAGCACAATAAACAAGTTCTGTTGCATCTTAAGATATGCCAAAAACTATCATATTATTAATTACAGAAAAAGAAACAAATGAATCAAACAATCATAAATGAGTTGTCCCGAGAAAAACTACTCCCTCTAATTCCATATTAAGTGAATTTGTGAGGTAATGCACACCCATTAAGAAAAACATTCAAGGACATGATTTAAACCATATTTTCCACTATTCTCCTTTTGTGAAATCATAAATATAACTTTGTAAGTAATGCAATGTATCTCCTAGATATGTAATATAAAACTTGGAAGGGAAGGGCCAATATGGGGAAAAGATTGAAACATTTATCCTGAACTTTGAACAATTCAATTTTTGAACAATGAAAAAAGTCCCAAAAATTCACTTAATATAGAATAGAGGGAGTAATATATAAAGTTCTATCAGTTTAACTAGAAATGTGCTCCAATAATACTTGAAGCAAGAGGATTTTTTTAAAACCTAACCACTGGGATTTACGAAGATTCAAACTCCAATCCTAGAAACTTGAAATCATAGCTATTTTAAAGGTTGTTGGATGTCAACTACTACTACTACTACTACTACAACATACCCAGTATAATTCCACAAAGTGGGGTCTGGGGAAGGTAGAGTGTTGTTTCCGATAGACTCTTGACTCAAGGGAATAGTCCAAAGCAGTCCAAACAACGAAGTAATAGAAGTACAAAAAATAACATATAGTAATGGGACAATAACTACAACAAAATAATTTGATAGTCGAAGCACAAGACAACAAATAATAACATAAATCAAAGGACCAGAAACTATCGGGGGAATAATATAATACAACTAGTATGGACGATAACAAGACAGTGCACCACTACCTACTAACCTCCTACCCTAATTCATGTCCTCCACAACCTCTTATCTAAGGTCATGTCCTCGACAAGCTGGAACTGCGCCATATTCGGTCTAATCACCTCTCCCAATACTTCTTTGGTCTACCTCTACCTATCCTGAAACCATCTATAGCCAGCCTCTCACACCTCCACACTGGAGCATCTTGACATCTCTTTTTTACATACCTGAATAATCTCAGTCTCGCGTCCTGCACTGGAGTTATGTTTGGACATGAAACAAAGTTGAAGTTTTTTGAGCAAAAATTTGAAAAACTCCTAGAAACTATTTTCAAATCTCAAATTCAATAAGGTATACCTTCTATGTGAATTTTCCTTTTTCTAAAAGTATTCGGTATTGTTGTCTCCTTGAGCAATAGACATTTAGACTTCTGACTCCAAGAAATCTCTTCAAATTTTGCCAGCTGCTGCAGCTCAAGTTTGAGATTCTTAGATGTTGCAATTTTATATGGTACTAGAGGTCTGGTTGCACCAGTTCGTTAAATCAGCATTAACTCTCCCAAGGCTCTGCTCCTTTGTGTGTCAACTTTTTCATAGACTTCTTTGTTCCATGTTGTAATATCCTTCTTAAGGCATCTCAGTTTTGTATCAGAATTCACACATTTGTTTCTTGAAATTTGCCGAAATATCTAGGTGACCGATCCTCAATTTTTGTTTCTTGAAGAATAACTAGATTAATTTTTCATTTCTGATTAAAGATTTCAGAGTTTCCCTCGACACTTCCATTTAGTCCACTCACATTCCAGTTGGTGGATTTCTTTATGCATATTATGGCCCGAATTAGCATGACCTATTCCTTGGACCCTCGCAATTTCAACAAAAACCCATCACAAATCCCGTCTTATCTGAACTAGGCTCACTTGATCACTAAAAAGTCATCCATCTAATTTGACCTAAGTTGCTCGGACTCAGGTCGGGGTGTCCGATACGGGTGCAGATCTAGAGGTCGGATCCTTCATGATCTAATTTTCAAGATTTGGGGATATGGATCCATGTATGGATACGGGTGCGGGGATTCACCTAAAAATAATTAAAATATTTAAAACTAGAGTTATAAAACCCAAATTATGAGATATTATGTGGAAAACTTGAGGAGAATCCTTGAAGGAGATTAAAGGAAAAGGAGTGACATAGAAATTTCTATATAAAAGGTATTCTTTTTTTTCTTTTGATAACCGAGAAATCCGTCTGTGACCCGCCCTTTGGACCAATCACAGCCTTCTAAACTCGGTGGATAATGGGCCCGCCCCTCTACCCTTCTCCACTTAAATACCGGGCTTCGCTTTGCGTGGTGTGGGGCTTGAACCTGCGACCTAAGCCACAAATCCTCCACCTTTTGCCACTTGAGCTAGGCCTTGGGGGCATATAAAAGGTATTCTATTCCCTTCAATTTCACCTTAGCTTTTGTATTGATTATAGGAATCATTAAAATTGTCTAGACTTTCCCCATCGATTTTGGTCAAAGTATCCAAAATCCGTTGACCAAATCGGAAACGGATCCCACACCCTCACCCACACCCATGTCGTGTCGACACGGGTGCGGCACCAAAAGTGAAGAGTCCGAGCAACTTAGAATTTGACAATCTTCTTATTTGTCACTACTTATATGGCTTTAAGCCAAAGACCCTCTAAGAAAGGTACCAATGGGAAAGATCAATAGAACCTGGCTGAGTCCAATCTGGGATATAAGCGCCCTTTTTTAACCAATTCTGAACGGATTCACTCATGCCAGAAGGAGCATCCTCACTTAGTGATCAATTCGCTTCATGCAAATCCGAAGAAGTTACAAGGGACAAGTCATACACATGAAATTTTCTACGTGGGATTTTGGTTGGAGTTTGTAGAAGTATCTAGTAACCTTTTTCTACTTAGTTCTACACCATTGCTTCTCACCCTTCATTTCAAACTCAAGGTAAAGCCTTGATCGATATGAGAAAGATTAGATCAAGAACCTAACATGTACAAGGGGTTTGGGATTGAATAGCCTTACTCAACAAACACCTTCCTTATTAACTAATAAGGTTGCTTGTTTCCACTCATTGAAGATTTTTAGCTACAAAAGATCAACAATCCCATCATAGAATTCTGACTTAAGTTTTTCATTCAATCCAACCTAATCTCCCTAAGCTAAGGGCTCTCAAAATTTTGTTAAAAGAGTCGGTCTAACGAGGCTTCTTTCACTAGTTGAATTTCCACGAATAGAACAACTCAGTCCATCTTAGAATGAATATACTTCTAGTCATTGATCTAATCCAGATCTTTGACAACAGAGAGATTTCTGAATTGCGAGGTACCATTACGAGCTCAATATATACGAGTATGTTTTTGAAAAAATAACTCGAACTTCATGTCAGTCGCTTGCTTTAACTACTCATACTATGAATTTGGGAGCATCAACTCCATTCCCGTGGGCTTTGAGGAGCACGAGAAATAGTTGGAATTTTATGAAAACGATATTTTTATTTTTTTTTGAAATTGGTAAATTGTAATATTTTGTTCTTTTAGTTTTGTAAGCCTTCCACTTCTCTCTTAGCTTTGCATCCTGTAAATCCTTTGTCTATTCGGCTCTTCCTTTTAATAGGTAAAATCAAAATGTGACATTTAACGATGAAATGCCAGGAACTTTTCAAAATAGAATCACAAAACCTAAGAATCGAGACAAGAATAAAGTTTCAGTTCTGATTACAATAAAGTGTTCAATCTTGTAGATTGGATTAGCTTTTTCCTAAATAAAGGAAAGGAAACATTGGTAGGTCCATAGGTCACTTGAATTGAGAATGACATTGAAGAGATAATAGTCAGATGCAACCTAAAAGGAGACATCTAAAGAGTAGTGTCGTCTAAGTGGATATTCAAGTGGTTGAGACATAAGAGTAGCAACATGAAGCTTTTAGGTACGAATGACAGCTAAAACACCCAGGGGCAATTTCGTTCACACACTTGTTATTCGAGTACCATACTACAAGAACTTTTATGCCGGAAGCAATCATGTAGCGAATGTGATACGATGAAGAATAACATAAGGATTGTCATACAATGGATAATAGTAAAAGGGATAGCTATGCAGGGATCACCTACTTTAAAAGCATTTTTTTCTTTAAAATTATTCTTATCCAGGTATTGTTAATAACCATATTCTTCTCCTACATTCTATCTCATATATAATACATGAATTCTCACACAAGTATGCCAAGTTTAACTTCGAAAATAGACAACAAGATTAGCAAAAACAACAACATATCCAGTGAAATCTCTCAAGTGGGGTCTGGGAAGGTAGATCATACACAAACCTTACCACTACCTCGTGACAACAAGATTAGCATATATGCATTATCAGGATATGTAAAGAAAAAAACAAGCAGTACAAATCCACATTAGAAATTAGTGTATACTAGAAAGCAGCAGCAGCAATACCTGAAGATGATCAAGAGGTACATACTTAACCAACCCACTACAAATGATTCTTGGTTCAGCCTCACCAACATCAACCTCTTCAACATAAAGTGAATCAGCCTCCTCATGTCTCCACGCTCTAATTATCCTCCCAACCCTAATATCCAAACTATTCGCCGCATCCTTAATCTTCCTCATCTTACTCTCCTCATCCTCCTCAACTACTTCACCAGACGAATCCTTCTCTTCTACACTCACATTTGATTGTGCCGTACAGTAAAAATTAAAGTATAACTTTGTAATCTGACTACCCCAATCACCAATTCTATGACCATTGACACCAGTACTGAAAAGGGTATTGTTCTTTTTCTGGTGCTGAAGTGAGAATGTTGAGGAACAATAGTGCACCCTTGAGCGTGAAGCAATAACAGTAGATGATGAAACTACTGCAGGAATTGAATTTGTTCGGCAAGAAAATAACAGAGTTCCACTTCCCTTTAACCAATTAGCTGCCCCAATTCCCATTACAGCCATTGCTGGTTAATTGCTCTTCGAGCGCTACGAAGAAGTGAAGAAGACGGAGTGTGAATTGGGCTTAGGATAAAAACTAGAGAAAATATTCATATTAGTCACTTTAGTTTTGGATATTACACAAATTCAAACTACAGTAAATTAATATAGCTGGACCATAAAATATTATTATTTTATAGAGGTATTATTTAATCGATAAATTAACATTTATTAATTTAAAGAGTGTTTTGAGATTCAATCTTGTGATGCTAGGATAATAAGAGATTTCAAGATGTATTATCGCAACAACTTTTATCGTAGGATATTAGAAGGCTTATGAAGTGAGACAAACTGATCCATGAAAGATTAATGTTTTGGATGTTATTACAATGTTCAGCAAGAGACAATAACAAATTATTTTTGAAACTGCAATAAAATTTGTTTGAAGGATGAAATCTCAGAGAATTTGAATGAACCCACTTGTGAAAACATCATTCATGAACTTGAGGTCATGATTAATGATCTCGATTACCGAAATAAAATGGACGTCAATAACCTATTGGATCACCATAGGAAAATGATACATGTTCAGAGGTCCGAAACTTAGAAAAAATTGTGGATCTCATAAAAAAATAATGTTGATGATAATACAATACCTTTGAAACCAGTTACGTGTAAGAGAGCACTTATCAAATCTAGAACTCTTTACACTTTTATGGTGCAATTCGAAAAGACAACATCAAAATATTTGGATGCAAAAAGAAAAGTTAAAGATGAACTTCAACTAGATCGAAAGTTTAACAAAAAAACAAATCACAATAGAATCACATTTCACTAAATTGTATTAGATATATTTGTACTTTTAAAGAAATATTAATTTATAATTTTAATGGGATCAAATATTCATATAGGGGTCTTCTAAAAATATATTATCTTATTATCTTATCGAAATAGGTGATTTTTTCCATTGGCGCAAGTCGGGACCGGAAGAAAATATTATCTTAGAGAGATTATTAATTTACCGAGTATTAATTTAGTTAGGTTTTGCGGTACTCTATTTTATAAAGTGGAGCACTGATAGTCCTCTTACCATACAAAAGATTTAGAGTCTGTTTTAAATTGCGGCTAAACACTGCTTATTTTTGGAATTATTTTTAAAAAAAATAGCTTTTCAAAAAGTGATTTTGAAAAAAAAGCAATTTATGTTTGACTAATTTATTTGAGAAGTGTTTTTTATAAGCAAATTGTGTTCTTATCTTTTTCAAAAGTGTTTTTGAGAGTTAAATTACGATAAGGGACAAGTATTAATATACTTTTAATGTTAAGATTATTTTATTAGATAGAAACTAGCTTTAAAATGCATTACAAAAAATTAAATTAAAATATCCCGACAAGGAGAGTGAGGAGGAGGAGGATTCCATAGATTGCACTCTCTAATTAGCTTCTATCTCTTATTTTATGAACTTTTTTAAAATTTTGAAAGACTTTATTAGTCTTTGAATTGTGATTTAGCTATTTTTGAAGATTAATTTAAGTTTGTTGTTTTATATTTCGTGTAGCATGTTTATTATTTTTTTGTTTGATTGGGCTTAATTGAATTGAATTGAATTTGTAGGTGGGCAGCAGAAACTGACAATTTCTGTTGTCAAAAAAATGTAGCTAAAGCGACGGACAGGGTGGTTCTGTCCATCGCTTTTCTACATTTTTTAATAAAAAATCTCAGAAAAGCGACGAACAAGGTCCTTTAGTCCGTCGTTTTTTTGGGTTTTTCAAAATTTAATTTCCAGAAAAGCGACAGACTGCATCGCTTTCCTGAATTTTCTTAAAACATAAAATTGAAGAAAAGTGATGGACATCGTCTCCTTATCCGTCGCTTTTCAAGATTTTTAAAAAAATATAAAATTATAGAAAGCGACGGACTATGTCGCTTTTTGAAAATTAAAATAACAAAAAAGTGACGGACGACATCGCATTATTCAAAAAAATGCATCGAGCCAAAAAATGGTGAACTTGACTACGTCGATTTTGACCAAAAAAGCGACGCAATCCGTAGCTTTTAGCCGCCGTTTTTCGACAGCTTTTTTAGTAGTGAGTATTGCTTATATTATAGATTGGAAAAAAAGACAAATATACCTCAAGCTATCATAAATGGTATATCAATACCATCCATTATACTTTAAGGTTGTATATGCCCTTACCGTTATTCTTTTGGGTTGTTTATATCTTTGAAGCTAACGGATGGACACGTGGCTTCATCTAAATAATTTACTCGATTTTATTTATTTTTTACCCAAAAATTAAAAATCCACCCGATCCACAACCAAAATGGGTGGTGACAAAATCCACTCTTCATTTTTCTCAAAAACCATCTATCTATTCTTCTCAACCCACCATGACCATGGAATCAAGAACTCATTTTTCAAGAAAAAAATGACTTTCGCTAAAACTACTCTCTTTACTTTCACTTCAAATTTTGTATCTTCCCCATTCCATCCAACTTCAACATGTCACGTCCCCTGCTTGTGTCAATCTCGTGTCTTTCAAAATCTTTAAATAGGTAGACTTTATGCTTGCTAACCAAAAAATAAAAACTTTATCTTCATTTAGCATAGTAGGAATCTAGGTTATTGGGTGTTTTGTACATCAAAAATATTTTCAACCCCTTTCAATCATAAGAAATCGATTTGAGTTTGAAATTTTCGATTTGATTGTAGACCCACTTTAAAGCTTGAAGTTTTATCCATCAATGGTGGTAGTAATTTCTCAAACCCCTTTCAACAATAACAAATGGATTTGAGCTTGAAATTTTCGATTTGATTGTAGACCCACTTTAAAGCTTGAAACTTTGTCCATCAATGGTGTTAGTGTTTTCTCAACCCCTTTTAATAATAGCAAATCAATTTGAGTTTGAAATTTTTGATTCGATTGTAGAACCATTTTTAAGCTTGAAGCTTTGTCCATCAATGGTGGTATTGTTTCCAACCCCTTTCAACAATAATAATTTTATTTAAATAAAAAAAATACATTTTGATTGAAATAATATGCTTCTGGATTTTGTTTGTGAGATTTGGAAAATGAATTGAAGAACATTTTTCCTTTTATTTGATTTTTAATGGAGATGAAAAACTATGTTTTTATTTTTAATTTTAAATGTCATGATATATTTGGGCCATGAGTGGGTAAATTATGAAAAATGGGTGGGTTTTCAATTTTGGATAAATAAATAAATAAAATAAGGTAAATTATTTAGATGATGTCATGTGTCAATCTGTTAGTCTTAAGGGTATAGACGATTCAAAATATTGACGGTGAGGATATATACAACCTTAAAATATAATGGAGAGTATTGACATACTTTTTATGATAGTACGGGGATATATTTGTCATTTTTCTCTTATAGATTTGGGGAAAACTGCGACAATCTTCATCATTATATATACAACAAGTCACTAACAAATATTTGCAGATTTTTTCTAATGTTAATTCGTAGGGAAAATATTGTAATTTATGGAGCAAAAATTACACCTTTTCAAAATATATATATATATATATATCTAATGGACATAAACATTCAATTTTATTTGAATAAAAATTTAAAATTTGTTATAAAATAAAGACAAAATACTAAAATCATACGAAGAGAGTAAAGGAAAATAGAAAGTAGAATAAGAGTAGTAATTATTTTTTGGGTATCTTTTTACATTACTCTCAATGTCCTTTCATAGGCATTATTACTTGGAGTAGTCATAGTGCTATAGTAACAAGGCGAGGTCATCCATGACATCCACCAACTAATGTATTTACAATACTCCCCCTTGGATGTTCATGTATATATATAAAAAGATGTACATAGTCATTTGTGATATGATGTTGCCTCGTTACAACTTGCTTGAAGGAAGCTACTTGTAAGCTGATTGTAGGAACCTATTTGTAGAGATACTTGTAAGATGTTTATAAGAATCTGATTGTGTGTAGGCTGCTTATAAAAATCTGCTTGCGGAGCTGTTTGTAAGTTGCTGAGGAACCTGTTTGTAACTTGTGTATATGTACCTCCTTGCAGAGCTGTTTATAAGTTGCCTTCTTAATTTCAAGCTTATCCAGAATATGTGTAATGAGCATTTACAATATGATACATTTCTACTCATTGGAGTTCATCAATAGATAATGTGCCTCGTTAAAACTTTACTAGGAAAAATCCTAGTGAAGGAAAAAGAGTACACATATCTAGTAATACGCATTGAAAGTTGCCTCATTAAAAACCTTACCAGAAAAACCTAGTGGGATTAACCTCGGTTAAGGGAAAAAGAGTGCAACGCGTATTGTACTCCCCCTGATTAAAACATCACTTAACAACTCGAAGATGACGCATTCCAATCTTATATCTCGACTTCTCAAAAGGTTGAAGTTGATAATGCCTTGGTGAATACGAAGTGTTAAACATTGGCTACATCCTTCTTTTGAAGATCATGAATAAGAAGAAGAACTTTGATGAAATATATTTTGTTCAGTCTTCTTTGATGTGTCCTTCTCTTTGTTGAGCTAGACATGCATCAATGTCTTCATATAATGTTGTTGGAATGTCTCTTTTCAAAGGAAGATCACATATTTTCTAGATATGTTTATTGATCTCAACCAAATATATTTTTGACAATCACTCAATTCGTGATCTTGTCGACGTAGACAAATTGCTCGTTCGATTTGTCAACAACAATCGAGCACTGACGAACAATTTCAATAAAATTGACTGTCTTGTAGAATGACTTTATATGACAGTATTTTCAAATGAAAATATATAACTTTCGTGAGATCAAACTTCATAATTTCCTGCAATTTCATGATCAATAAACCTTGACACAATTGATCAGAATAAATAATTTATATTGATATTTGATCACTCTAATATATGACCACCGATAAGAGTGATGTTATATTTTGCATGCATACTAATAAAATTATTTACCATGAATAATAATAGTAGGATACATAAGTGCACCAATTGCACTATGACATGGTACTTTCTAACCACTTTAATGAGATCGAAATTGATCTTTATGTTATGCAATCTTACAACCATTGGGGTACTTTTCAATGGAATAGCTTTATAACCTTTTAAATCCTTCAGGGATTTCATATAATATTTACTTCTAGCTAGACATGATAATCATTCATCATGCATATTCAAGTTTTTCATATATTGTCAGACTGATAGAAACCTCATTGCATCCACCTTAGGAGTATTTATCTCCATACAATAATGTCAGGACTTTTGCGAAAAATCTTCATTTTTCAATGCACAAGTTGTATGCTATATTTTACGATTATACTTATCGCACAATAATTCATTTGTACCCCAATGACATTATGTCTTGGTATATGGACAAAATAAGTCCAAAACATCACTTTTCCAAGTGAATAAACTATACTTGAATTGTATTTTCTTTGGCCAATCATTTTTCTGTCAACTCTCGATAGATTTAATATCAAGATCCTCATCACCATTTATAATTTTGAGCGCTACATTATATTCAAGATATTGTCGACGGTTATTTGATATCGATTCTAATGTGACATAACTTATCAAACTCTCTTTATTTTTCATCATTTTCAGGTACCTGAACCTTTGCTAAGGTTTTATGAAGTGTTATGTCATGGTACTCTTTCTAAAGCATTTGCCTCATTATTATGACCATCTTGATCATTTACTCCTTTTTTTTCAAGAAGTTTTATCTTTCGAATCGATTAATTTATCACGCTTCAGGCGTGCCATAAATTATGTCCTTCAAGGACTTTTCATTAGAGAATTTATAACTGGATTATGAAATAGGGTCAGTGAATGGTCTGGCAATTGACTTAAAATTATCTCTTCAACGAGGATCATACCAATGATAATTCATTATGTATAACTTATTTTCCAGTTGTTTATCTCCCCCTAATGTTAGAGAATCTAACATTCACCCAACCGTATTTGGGGACTCATCTTTGTGCATTCCATAATGGTGGAGCAATGAAATAATATATCGCACACTTAAAATTTCTAGATGAGTATTATTTGTTTCTTGACCCTGAACCAATTGTGATAGGGGAACCTTGTTGACTTGATACGTACAAGTGTTGCTACACATTAAATAACACATCCCATATCAAATTTCTTTTGTGAGTTTTGTTCTCATAACCAATGGTTTAGCTATAATTGGAGACATATAATTTCTGCTTAAACCACTTGGATATTAACCAACATCATCACTATAATTTTATAATTTGAAATGTGCTCTTGATTTAAATTCGAGCAAATAACCTTTGCAAAAATCAAATTGCAAGTTGATGATAAAGCGCATGTGACCATAACATAGATGCATCTATATCATAGTAAATGGTCCACATGAAAGGTGAACATGCCCATATTCACCTTTTTATACATTTCAAAATTTTAGAAGATACAATCTCAACCTTTGTTGGTGCAATGATAATTTATCATGAGAACAAACAACACAAGAAAATTCTTGAAGTATTTATTATTTCCAGATATATAACCACATGAATTCTCATTTATTTGCGTATCATATTTGAACAGGGATGGCCATTAACCGGTCATGCCAACTGATATTTATTTCAATAAACTTCTAGTTTATTTTGCATGTGATTCCATCATCATGCTCATATTTAGCTACCACAAACATCATGAAAACATGGGTAATTTTTCGTGTAAATATTTATAACCCACTTTGATTATATTAATATGAAGATCTTAAATCATTCCATTTTTTATAGTCTCAATATAATTTTTTTTTTACTATTTGTTTGAAACTTAAAAAGTTTCTTTCGAGACTTACTACAATTTCAATATCATGAGCAATTTTATTTCTTTGAGTAGTAACACAGTAGCTCACCAAAGCTCACAATTGACATTTGATACTATCACATATTTCATAACATTATTTTTGTGGTGAACATCTCTTTTAAGGAGAAATGTGTATCATTATTGTCATGGTTAAAATCATTACAAGCAAAACTTGTTTCTTGATTTACTTTTGTCATTAGTATCTCCTCCCTTTTGTTTAATATCTGGCAAAATATTTTTGACATACAGAGATACATAATCAATGACAATTTTTTGTGGTCAAGAATTATTCCTTCTTTTGTCATTTTGATAGTTCATAATAAAACGTACCATGATATTTGTGATGTACTAAAAGTACTTGACCAATGACCATTTATTCCAACATAAAATTTCTTTATTACTCTCTAACCTCCCATAGGGGTGAGTTGTGATATTTATTAAATCATACATGAGTATGTCCTTAGTTATAATTTTCATCATCTCTTGACACATTCATTTTCAAGAATGGTCCACTTTTCATGATACTTACCACAAGTCACATTCTCTTCAAGGAATTGACCATAATCATATATACATGCTTCATAATTATTCCTTTCATTAGAAGTTCATTGTTATGCTTTGAAATTTATCATATTCATATGACATACCTCGACATCACTTTTGGAAGTCAAGTGTATCACCATTTTTTCATCCTTTTCTTTGATGGATTAGGTCTCATAACAAACATGTTTCTAATGACCTTTCATACCATTTTGATGACAAAAATTACCTTCATATTTTGAAGGACTATTTGAAAAAATTACAGTGTTCTTCATTTTTACCACAGTGATGACTATTATTAATTTGTCTTTTGTCACACCCACATTCATTATACAGTCTCAATAGTCATCTTTTAAACTTATCATGTATTGCTACCACTTTCATTTTTGAGAATGGGGCAAAATCGTGTGTTTCATAGTTTTCATCAAGAGCACATTAGTTTGCTCAGTCATCATTATGTCATCACTATGGTGCATTAGGACTTAAATCCAATATCTTACCCTCTTGATTCGATGAAACTTGAATTCATCATTTTACCCTTAACCAATGAGGTAATAAGCCAAGGTGTAACATGACTCACTCATAAGCCTTTAAAAGAATACTATGTTCACTTATAGAAACAAAATAAATTTGCTCTTTTATACTTCAATTCTCTTCTCTTCTGAAACAAAATTGTTAGAATTACATAAATCAAAGTTTAAAAATTGTTAGAGTAAAACAAATTAATGTATTCAATCTCTTTATATAACACATGTAATACAATAAGTTATTAATATAGAAAACATTCATTGTAAAAGTTGAAACAAAGGCTTAAAATAATTTCTTCATATTCTAGTAGAAACAATACTAAGGCAAATTCTTTTCAAGTCATAGTCCCTCCCTTTTTTTCTGCAGTAGTACAACTCCTTTACAAGGAGGGAATGGAGTTGTTTTAATAATTGCAACTTTCCTTCGGTGACCCACATCACCTTTATAATGAAAAATAATATAAGATTTTCAAAAATGGAGAATATGCAATTAGATCTCAACAAGCATAAGAATTGAACAATAATACCATTCCTTTTGTAAATTAAGAAACATTTCCACCAATTTATTGATAAGTATGTGATTCAATATGAATCTTATGTAAGGCATCTATTAATTGTCTGCAATATAAATATATTGATGATAAAAATCAAATCTTTTCTGTGGTTCTAAAGAAAGTAATTACCACACAGCAAAAATCAAATTCAAACTCATATTACAAAATATTTTCGTATAAATAAATATATAAAAGCCACAATAAATTATCTATAGTGGCAGATTGCAATCTCAAGATCTTCAAGAATCATATTCTATTATCACAAGAACAAGAAACAACCCAACAACTTGATTAAATTCTTAAAACTCATAGTATATATTATTGGCCTTTTTAATTTCAAGAATAATGTTAAAGAACTTACTAGCAATGATTCAATTAGTTCAATAATTTCATCTCACCTCAAGAAAATAGCCGATTAGAAGTAACTATAGATTCATCCAAAAAAGATCAAGATCAAGAACAAATGAATTTTAGTGAAGAATATAAGAGGATGGAATCAATATGAGATTATATCAAACATATTACTTTTAATCACCCAAATCAATAAATTTATAAACTACTCAATGATGATATCTTATTTTTTTTCTTAGTGAAGAAATTAAATAAAAAAAACCTTTGGAGTAAGAGATCAACATGTGGTTAGAACTTCGTACTGATAACGTGTTATAAAATAAAGACAAAATACTAAAATCATATGAAGAGAGTAAAGAAAATTAGAAAGTAGAAATAAGAGTAGTAATTATTTCTTGGGTGTCTTTTTACATTACTCTCAATGTCCTTTTATAGGCATTATTACTTGGAGTAGTCATAGTGCTATAGTAACAAGGTGAGGTCATCCATGACATCCACCAACTAATGTATTTACAAAAAAATTTAAAATTTAAACTCAAACAAGATTGAATTTTAGTTGATTGAGGAATTGACACTGACATACAACTATTATATACAATTAATAATTAATAGTCTAAAAAAAATTAGCACGTATTATCCTAAATGAAATATAACTGACTTTTTA
This sequence comes from Solanum tuberosum, assembly GCF_000226075.1. Taxonomy (NCBI): domain Eukaryota; kingdom Viridiplantae; phylum Streptophyta; class Magnoliopsida; order Solanales; family Solanaceae; genus Solanum; species Solanum tuberosum. Next base: position 41,851 of record NW_006239406.1, on the reverse strand, counting down.
TAGTTTTTTTATTTTAATCATGTGTAACCGACCGGCATTAATTAAGGAGATGTGAGATTATTTTTTCTTCCTTGTTTCTAACTCCTATAATTAAGGAGGTTAGCTTTTCAATTTCTTTAAATTCTCAAACTCAACTTTATTTATCTGTCTATTAAAAAAAAATATTAACGCAATTTACAGAAACATAAAGATATATTTGATTGTAATTTTATGAATTATATTTACCAATCAACAATAATTAGTTTATTAAAAAACTGATTGCCTACTTTTAAGAAGCGAATTTTTTTTTATTAATTAACCCATTAAAAAAGGTTACATCAACTTTTAAGGAATTTTTTATAAAAAAATTCTTTACATAACTTATTAAAAAATTGTGACTACTTTTAAGGTAAGAAAATATATTATTAATAATCAACTAACGTGTATTAATTATCAAATAATTGAAAATAATTAATCAAATAATATGTATGCATAAATTATACAATAATTAATTCGCAATTACATAATGTATGTTGTAGGTAGAAACACTATGAAGAAAGGGCCCACAATTACTTATGAACAAGGAGTTGAATTATGTAGAGATGTTATGGATGAGGAAATCTGGAAAGCACTAACCTCTATTGGAGATGATAAAGCACCTAGAGTGGATGGTTATAATGCTTATTTCTACAAGAAGACTTGGAGTATCACTAAAGATGACATGTTGATGGCTATCAAAGAGTTTTTTCAATCTGGAAAAATGTATAGACCAGTTAATTGCACTGTGTCACATTGGTCCCAAAAAATTCCAATCCTTTGAATATAAAAGAGTGTAGACCTATATCTTGCTGCGCCATCATTTACAAAATCATTGCAAAGGTCTTAGCTACTAGGATGCAAAAAATTATGGCATATATTATCAGTGAAGCTCAATCAGGATTCATCCCAAGAAGAAAGATTGTTGATAACATCATCCTTGCCACTGAGCTGGTTAAAGCATACTCTAGACAACACATCTCTCCAAGATGTATGCTAAAAATTGATCTACAAAAGGCTTATGATTCTATGGAATGGGCTTTCTTAGAACAGCTTCTGGAGAATTTATGTTTTCCTCAGAAATTCATCAAATGGATCATGGAATGTGTCCATACTGTGAATTATACAGTCATGGTAAATGGTGAGACCACACCACCCTTTAATGCTGCTAAAGGGCTTAGACAAGGAGATCCCATCTCTCCATACTTATTTGCTATATCTATGGAGTACCTGAGTAGATGCCTCACTGAAGTTAGAGAATTTGAAGGGTTCAAGTTTCATCCTAAGTGTGGCAGATTGAATATAACTCATTTATGTTTTGCATATGACCTGCTACTCTTTAGTAGAGGGGACCAAAATTCTGTAAAGATCATCTATCAATGCTTTCAAAAGTTTTCCCAAGCATCAAGATTGAAGGCAAACATGAATAAAAGCTCCATCTATTTTAGTAGTGTCCCTGAGCAAGAAAAACTGAATATACTCCATCAGAGTGGTTTTGGATGTGGTGAATTTCCTTTCAAATATCTTGGTGTCCCTCTTTCCGCCAAGAAACTGACTATTATGCAGTGGTGACCCCTTGTGAATAAATTATTGCTAGAATCTCCTCCTGGACTGTTAAGAAGCTATCATATGCAGGAAGAATGCAATTGGTTCAATTTGTGCTATTTGGTATTCAAGCCTACTGGTCTCAACTCTTCACCATTTCTGCAAAAGTTCTTAAACTTATTGAGTCATACTGTAGAAGTTTCACTTGGTTAGGATCTAATACTATTACTAAGAGAGCATTGATATGTAACATCCGGCAATGTGAAATAATTGAAGAGGCTTAGAATTGGAAATTTTCATTTTTGGAAAGAATTTTAAAGTTTTGGAAATTTTCCTAAGTATGGAAATCAGTGAATTTTGGCCAACTTTGAGCAGTCGTAACTCCTAGCTCAGGACGATTTAGGAGTATTTCCAGTTATGGTTTTGAAGCTTGTGGAATGATCTTTCCAACGCCGCCGAGTTTGCTCAATTCCGATGTCGTATGAGCGAGTTATGGCCCTTTGAAAGTTGGGCAGTTGACAAGAAAATCCGTCCGGGAATCATTAAGGGCATTTTGGTCTGTTCCCTGGCTAAATTTTTTGAGGATATATTGTTGTGTTAGGCTGATATTTGGATCATTTTTGTTCCATTTTAAGAGAGTGAAGGTTAGGGTTCTTGAGAGTGAAGAAGAGAAGAAGAAGAGAAGAAGGAGAAGAAGGAGAGAAGAAAGAGGAGATCAACAAGTTTCCGACAAGATCATCGTGGATTTTCGTCGGGGGTGATCCCTATCAAGGTATGTGAGCTTTTAGTGTTGGGTGATCCTTTCCCCCACACACCTAGCCCCTTCTATTTATTAAGAAAGGATTGTTTATGTTGTTAAAGTTGTTAGTTGTTGTGGTTAAAGTTGTTGGAGTTGTTAAAGATGTTAGTTGTGTTGTTAATGTTGTTGAAGTTGTAGTTGGGTTGTGTAGAAGTTCTTGTTGGTTTGGGACATGATTGGATTGTGTTGTTGAGTTGAAATCTATTGAATATTGAGGGATTTCATGTTTCTAAGTGAATTGGGGCTGGAACCTTTGAGGTTAGAGGATTTAGAGTTGGAGACGTGAAGGAGAAAGTCGGGCAGTTTGCGAGGAGCACGTCCGCGTCGCGGACTTGTTCCCTCTGTGAACAAAAAAATCTTCTTCGCGTCGCGGACAGGACGCGGACTCCACTGTTTTCAGAAATTATGTTCGAAGATTTTCTTAAGTTTGGCTGTCCCAAATCATTCCTAAATCATTCCTAAACATCATGAGACCCTTCCAAACACCAATCAAGTCCTTGAATCCATAATTCAATTCAAGAAAATTAGATTCCAAGTCAAGTGATGTTAGCGCCAAGCTTAGAAGTTAAGCAAGTCAAGGCAAGTCGTTAAAGCTTTTCAAAGAGTCGTTATTGAACGTCTTAACGTCGTTTCAAGTCTCAAGTCGAGTTAAGAGTATCAAGTCTTAAGTTAAGTTAAGAGTTTCAAGTCAAGTCAAAAGTAAAGAGTTCAAGTAAAGTAATGAGTAATGAGTCGAGTCCATTTCTCCAAAGTTATTAGGGAACTATGTACTTCCCCAAAGAAGTTTCTATATGTTTTTTTACAGTTAAGTAAAGAAGGAACCATGTTTTCCAAAAGAGCCTTAGGGCTAGTTTTCAAGAAAAGGAACATCGTTTCCAAGTGAGCCTTTGGGCTAGATTTTGAGTAATTATCTCAATTAAAGAAAGATTTGAGTTGATTTACACCCTTAGCTAGTAAGAGTAATCTCATTCGAGGACGAATGTTCCCAAGGGGGAGATATTGTAACATCCGGAAATTTGAAAT
>NW_006239406.1:6120-37664 GCF_000226075.1 Solanum tuberosum | reverse complement strand
TAGAGGCTTCATAGACAGTCAGTCAGTTAGTTTTGAGTCTCTTATCTATGTATATATGTAAATATTCTATTTTGAGACTCGAGTTGCCTTTTTGGCCAGATATGTATCATTTAAGTTGTTTATGTCTCCACATAGCATTGAGTTATTCTGTTGAGTAGGTTTTCGCTGAGTTAAGAAAGCCAGGCCAAGGGTTCGCTTGGGGCCAGCAATGGTCTCCGAGTGCCGATCCCGCCCAGGGTGTAGGCTCGGGGCATGACATGATAGCATGGGAGAAAGTTTGTTTACCTAAATTAGTTGGAGGCATGAGCCTCATTAACATCAGGCTGTGGAACCAAGCTGCTATTGCCAAAACTTGTTGGGATCTTGCTCACAAATCTGACAAGTTATGGATCAGATGGATTCACTCATTTTATGTAAAGAATCAATAGTTCTTCATTGCACCTATTCCAAAGCAGGCTTCATGGATGGTCAAGAAGATACTTAATGCTAGACTGACTTTAAAGAAAACATAGAAGCAAAATGATCAAGTAACTATTGGCAGCCTCTACCCGTGTCTACTTGGAAACAGACCTAGAGTGCTCTGGAAATGTCTGATGTTTGCCAATTCTGCACGACCAAAAGCCATTGTTACAATGTGGCTCCAATTACAAAACAAATTACCAACTAGTGATAGGTTGGCTTCATGGGGAATGTATATAAATCAACAATGCAAGTTGTGTCGACATGATCTTGAAACTAGAGATCATTTGTTTGTTTACTGTGAGTTTACAAGAGATGTCTGGAGGAAGCTGATGGCATGGGTCAAATGGCCAATTTATATAGCAGATACTAGGGCCACACATATGAAGAGAATCATAGAGAAAGCCAGGGGAAACACCCCGGAGGAGAATGCTTGCTGTCAGCTTCTATTCTCTATTCCTATCCGAGTCTATCTTTCAGAGAGAACCTACCCCTTCCACGGTACCCGCCTTCAAACAAACTTATACTAATGAAAATGAAGTAAATATGTCAATCTTGATCTCGGCGCAGATGTTCAGGCTAATGTATGCAGAATGAAGCCATGCAGTGTGGAGAGAAAGAAATCACAGGATTTTGGAAGACAAAAGTAGAAATTTTGAACACATTGCGAAAGAGATAGCTTATATGTGTTGTATAAGGGTTCCTAAGGGCATGAGTTCTAGGCTACAACATCTTAGTTTTATTTGAAGTTGTATCTCCTTTGAGTTTTGTTTTCTTTGATTAACAAACTGTGATGTAGTTTGTTATGCTTTGTAAATATTAGTTGGTGATTAATGAATATACAGTTAATTACCAAAAAAAATAATCATAAAGATAGGCGTGTGAATTGTATTGATGTATACAATAATTGCAGCATGTATACATAAGAATATTACCATCAATTGTAGTTACTATAATGAATACAAGAATGAGATTAATATGATACATATATAAATTAAATTTATTCATAATTTATACATGTGATTTTGTTTATGTATATGGTAACTGCACGATGTATACATTGGTTCATATTCATCCGTGTATTCATTGATTTGTATTCACCTAATAAATTTGTATACTTTTATTCAAATTGAGATTGGAATTCATTGGTATACATTGGGTTGTATTCATCAAAATCAATATTCTGATTTTTTACGAGGATTTTATGAGAATTTTCTTGCCCATGAAATTGAAAACAATGATTTCAAATACTATAGCGTGAATTTTTGCCAAAAAAAATTAAAAACCTTTAATTCCACAAATCACAAAATTTCAAAATTAATTGGGCAAGAAATGCTACATAATTATATATTAAATTTGGGAGGATCAATCGATAAACATACAGTTATATCTGATTTGCATAAATAGAGTGAATTAAGGAGAATAAGAGAAAATTTAGAAGAGAAGCAAATATACATATGAAAAGGATTTTAGAAAGAAAACAAAAAAAAAAGGTTGAATAACCTAAATTTTTGCAAAAACAAAATTGAAAGAACTTCAATTCCACAAATCATGAAATTCAGCAATTAATTGGACAAGAACAAGATTATATATAAAATATGATATTTAGAAGTATCCATGAATAAACAAATTGTTAAATTTGATTTTCATAAACAGTTTGAATTAATGAGAAGAATTGAAAACTAAGGAGACAAACAAATATACGTATGAAAAGAATTCTAGAAAGAGAAAAGAGAGACAAAAAAAGAGAAGAACTCTATTTTAAAACGGTTGACAAATAAAAGGAGAGATAAAATAATATATTTTTTCTTTTCAAGAAAAAAAAGTAGCAATCCAACGTGTTTAGTGAAAAATTAAGGAGAACAAAAATACATTTTTTAAGAAAAAGAAAAATAACTATCGAAAGCCAAATAAATAAAACAATGTTTGTATTGCTAAAAAAAAATTTAAATGGGTTATTTATTGCCAATTTAGTCTATAGGTTGTCATGTTGTGCCATTTTGTCCAAATAATTTAAAATAAATGTTTATTTTAAAGCTCAAGTTCTATCTTTGATATTTCATATATATATATATATAGAAACATAGGAAATCCTGACAATAATTTATGAAATCCCCTGCTATCCGGGTTCGCCCTGCGCCTTCCCTTGCCAACAGGTAATCCAACAAATTATTTTGGCAGCCTTTCATAGACCTGCCTGGATAACCTATGTCTGACCTCAGTCTAACTGTTCAAACTGTCTTCATAATTGACACAAACACGATTTCTTATTGTAACCTAGTATGCTATAGTTCAACACCAAAAGTTTAGCCTATCATTTAGGCTAAGTACATAAAGAAATAGATAAAAGAAGAACACAAAAGAATAGTACCTGGAGTCGAGCTCCAAACCCATCAATGTACAAACCAAACTGAAAGCTTTTTATTCAAACTTTCGGGAAACTTACAAAGAAAAATGTTACAATATTTAAAGATAGAGAGAGAGGGGTTTTTTTGAAACCTGCCTCCTAACTAAAATTTACATCCTCTTATATAGAGGTTCTAAATCACAAAAAAAACAAAAAAAGGATGGCCCACACTTTTATATTGGCCAATAACAGAACGATAAGACCGACAAACAAGGTATGGTCTTCTTTATTATAACACATGGCCGACATAACTTTCGGCGTCTACTCATCTTTATTAAAGATGCTTTTACTTTATTTAAAGTAGTTTGGCGTATTACCCCTATCATTGAGTTTTGTGGGGTCTTCATTCACGTTTTCTCCTTACCTTTGCAGGTGGCTTTGGTGGAGGATTCCTCCACTTGCTCTTGGAATTTCTTGAAGAGAGCATCAATATCAACTTCTTCTGTGCTATGATCACTTTGGGTTTCTCCCGCCATACACACCTCATCATACTGGTTGGTCTGGCTTGCTGATGTCACGGAGATATCATCCCCAATATCTATATCAAGATTTTTTATTAAGTCTTTCTTGACTTCTTCCATGTAGAAGGCTATAGCCTCCGATCTGGATATTATCCCCTTCTTCATGTGAAGCTTCCTAGCAATTTGTTTTAATGGGCTAAGAATATCTTCTTGCGGTTTTGATATTTCCTGGAAATGATATTTATTAATCGAATTATTTATTAAGTCCAGAATTTCTTGGCCATGAACCTTGCCTTCATGATTTTTGCTAATCAGCTTGCTCCAAAATTTTGTATAAAAAGTTCGTTGCAGGCATGGTAATCCTTCAGAAGTATTATGAAATTCTACATTCCATTTTGATAATCCATAGAATAAAAAATTCTACAAAAAAGTACATAACAAACATCCCTTCGAAGAAGATATTATCATGCTCCATATTTAAAAGCTTGGGGGATATGTCTATCCATTCTGAATATAAACTCTTGTATTGTTCCAGTAGAATCTGTATTGAAGGACCATATAAAGTCCACCACTTACAAAACCAATTTGGTATTGGCTGAGTAAAGACATTTGAACAAATCTTTATAAACCATGAATGCTTCTTATTAACATTCTCATATAATAGAACTTTATTAAAACTGTTAACATAATCCCAGTAATTGTATTTTACTGCAATTTTCTGTTAGGATGGATATAATCCCTTTCTTTTAAGGTGCTCATTCCCCATTCTTTCGGAGTGAGAACCTTCTTTATAATTATCTTCAAAGAGTTATAAACTTTTCTTGTATTAGCAGGGTAAAAATGTTGGAATTCACCTGACCCTGTAGCTGAGAGTATCATCTCAAAATGCATCCTGTATTTATATGCGGTTGTAGTATAGCAAACTGAATCTAAATACCTGGCCATTAATTTCTAGGGATCATGTTTCCAGCGTAAATCACTATTTTCTAAAAGGAGTATAACATCCTTCTTATCATTTAAATCAAACACTTCCATGCTTTCTTCATCCGATAGAACTGTGGAATAAGTTGGAGGAGTATTATCCGTTTTCTCTTTAGATTTCATAAAATACTGAAATTCCTTATACATAGGATGGTTCATATTAAGACCGTTATCACTAGTATAAGCAATATTTGCTTCTACTAGTTATTTGTTTCCTAGCTGAGCGAGGATATGACCCCCTCTTGCTGTGCTGCGTCCCCTTCCCTTCCTTGAAGGTGGAGGCCATGAAGGTCTCATCCTGAAAAGAAGAACGACAATTAGTCCAAATATTCTCTAGTCAGAAAATCAGGCAGACTATTATCTGAACCCTTCTTTTAATGAATCTCAAAATCAAAAGGTGCAAGTAACGCTTGCCATCTAACAAACATTTGTTTAGAAACATTATGTTTACAATCTTTATTAAACATAAACTTAGCTTCTTGGCAATAAGTTTTTATAAGAAACTTTTGATTATAAAGATCTCCTTGAAATTTGAGAACACTTTTCACTATAGCCAAAATTTCTTTAGCTACAGTGGCATAATTCTTTTGAGCTGCGTTCCATTTTCCTCAATAGAATTGGACGATATAATGTCATTTATTATCAGGGCAATATTGCGTCAATACTCCACCGTATTCTATATCTAAAGCATCGGTCTCAACGGTCTTTTCCCAATTTGGATTGGCTAGAGTGAGACAAGGAAGATGTTTAACCGTTTCCTTAATCCTTTTGATGGCTTCAGTATGATCATTCGACCAGGCTTTTGGATTGTTTTTAAGCATGTTGTATAGGATAGCCGTATCAATAGCTAAATCTTTTATAAACGGAGCAACATAATTAAGGCTTCCAAGAAATCTCTGCAGTTGAGTCTTATTAGTAATGACATTTGGGAATTTAGAAGCAAATTCAATACTCCTATTAATTGGACTAATATTTCCTTTCTCAATATAATGACCCAAAAATCTTACCTTGGTCTGAAATAAAGCCATTTTAGTGGCAGATAAGACCAAGCCATTTTGAATGATATTCCTCTTGAATAAATCAAAATGTCGAAAATGGGTTTCTATATTTTTTGAAAATATCAGAATATCATCTATATAAACTATAATGAAATTACTATATGGCATGAAAATATCATTCATGATATTTTGGAATTCTGATGGAGCGCTTTTCAAGCTAAAAGGCATAATGTTCCATTCAACTGACCCATAGGGACATTAAAGATTGTTTTAAACCTGTCAGACTCAGCTATTTGAATTTGTCAATTACCTGATTTCAGATCAAATTTAGAAAATATGATTTCATCATAAACTCTATCTAATAAATCCTTTTTATTAGGAACAGGGTACCTGATCCAACGCAATGCTTTATTAAAAGGTTTATAATTTATGACCAACCTGGGGAACCACTTTCTTGTTCTGCATGTTTATTAACATAAAAAGTTGTACAAGACCATGGAGACTTGGAATGCCTTATCAGGCCTTTCTGAATCAAAGACTCAATCTCTTTCTTGCATAATTCCATATAATCTGAATTCATCTGACAAGGTCTTGCTCTGGTAGGAATATTATCCTCTACAAAGTCATCCTCATACGGGAGGCTAACAACATGCTTCTTTCTATTCCAAAAAGCATTTGGGTGGTCCGCACAAATATCAATGGAGAACTGATTCTGTAAAATAGCAATCTTATCCTGCAATTTAGGATTCTGAAGAGTATTATTAATCTTAATGCTATTTATTTCTCCTTTTATAAAACTGACTTGATTATTTTTCAAAATCAATTTTGAGGTTAATTCATTAACCATCCTCGTAAAATGTTTAGTAAGAAATTCTAGTATAAAAGGTTTATTATTCCAAGTACCAATAATTTTTTCATTATCCCAATAAGTAAGAGGAAAAACATCATTGATAAAGGGTACTCCCAAAATAATTTGGTTAGTGATATCTTTCACTAAAACAAAGCTTTGAGGAACACAATTTTTTCCTTTGCAAATAAAAGCTTTAGGCAGTTTAAACTCAATATTCATCTTGCTTCCATTTGCAGATCTCAAGCTATGAGTAGTTTTATGAAAATACCTTGAAGGGATAAGTTCTTCTTGGATGCAATTTAAATCTGCTGCACTATCGATAAGAGCAATGATTTCTTTTTTATAATTGTAATCTAATAAAAGAGTGATTTTCGTATAAAACTTTTGAGAAGTAAATGCTTTCAAACTTTGTGAAAAATCACCTTTGGTATTACAAAAATTCAGGTTCTTAAGGAAATCAAGGTTATTACTTTCTCCTTCACAAGAAGATGAGAGAAGTTGACTTAATACTCAAATGCTTCCGAGTTTTGAAACTATCAAGTCGAACTTCTATGATGACATTCTTCTCCTTAAGGTGTCTAATATCCTCCTTGAGATTATTAATCTTCTTTTCAGACCATTGATTGTAGTAGGAAAGCTTATTAATTTCCTCCTTTCCGTCAATAGGTTTCGAAAAGGCTCTAATACCAAATGAATAACAGATCGATCAGTCAAGACTACAAGGAACCTTTAGAACTGGAATTAAGCTGAAAAAACAAGTTTATCAACCTTGCTATGCAAAGAAATAATAAGCTCACCCAAAATACTCATATACAAATTTGCGTAATTATTTTGCTTAATCATGGCATTGATATGTTGTGTAGTAACTAAGGCAGTATCATTTTCAACTAATTTTGAAAAGCATTAAGGGTAAAGGTAAAGGTAAAGTGGCTCATGCCAGCATCCAGCCTCCCTCTGATATTGAAGATTTTAAGCTGAAGGATTTCTTGGACTTAGAGAATTTCTTAGAAAAAACTTTTAAAGGTAATAACCTTAAGCCCTTAAAGGTTAATAACCTTTTAGAGGGAGAAAGTAGCAAGAATATGGAGTTTCCTGATGAGATTAATAAAATCTCATAAAAGTATGCCAGGAAACCAGTTCAAAGGATGTACTACTATCCTAGACCTACTCCCCAAGATGTGCTCCTTGAAGAGCATGAACATATTATAAATAATAGTTATAATGGAAAGAATTCTATGAATGGAACATAGATGGGTATACAGATAGACAGATCTATACGACCGTACATAGAATGCTCATGTACAGTACTATCTGTAAGATGAACAAAAATAGTGATAAAACTATTGCTGATATGATAACAACGGGATTTACTGGCTAATTAAAAGGTTGGTGGGATAACTATCTCAATCAGGAGCAAAGAGATAAAATTCTCTTAGCAGTCAAACAAAAAGATTGAGGATTGACTCAAAACGCTTTCTATACTTTGGTTCTTATTATTATAGAACATTTTTCAGGAAGATGGTCTGATAATAGTGAAACCATTAAGACCTTACTCCTGAATCTCAGATGTACGACTCTTACATCGTTTAGATTCTACAAAGACGTTTTCCTTTGTAGAGTAATGGAGCTACCAGAGTGTAATAGCACTCATTGGAAATCCAAATTTATTGATGGACTACCGGCTATTTTTGCTGAAAGAGTTAGAAAGATCCTTAGAGGAGATGGACATAGTATCAATTATGATGACTATACATATGGAAAGCTGATAAGTGTTTGCGTACAGGAAGGACTTTCCTTATGCAATGAAATTAAGTTAAATCAACAGATCAAAAGACATCGTCTTAATGAAAGACAACAATTCGGAGAATTTTGTGAACAATTTGCTCTAGACATTCCCAAACCTACTTCCAAGGATTGAAAGGAGAAGTAGAAAGAAAAGCATTCTTCCAAAAATAGATCTTCCAAAAAAGATTATAAAGAATGGAAAAGGAAGAAATTGAAAGAAAAGAAAGAAGGGCTGAAGGAAAGAAAAGCGAGAGAAGATTTTATAAATCTAAGAGCAAATGTGACAAGTCTGATACTTGCCACAAATGTGGAAGATTTGGCCATTATGCAAGGGATTGCAAAGTCAAGGAAAAGATAAAAAGCCTTGACATAGAGGATAATCTTAAAGATTCTCTTTATAAGATAATTCTTAACTCTGATTCGGAAAAATCAGACTTAGAATATAGCAGCCAGGAAATTCCTCTACAAGTGAAGATCTCAAAGCTCTTCACCAAGAAGATTATATGTCTTCAGATGAAGATTACTTACCTTGCCAACAGGGATTAGAATGTGACAAGGAGGCTGAAGAGGAAGATGATTTCTATAAGATCTATTCTCAGTTCAAAGAATTGAGTCTTAATGTCATTGATAATGACAAAGTAATAGAGCTTTTACAGAGTATAAAAGATCCAGCTATTAGAGCTCAAATTATTGATAAGATTGGTAATACGTCTATCTCTGAGAATCATATCAAAGAAGAAGTTCCTACTAAAGAAAGTTCATATACCATGGCAGAGGTTAAAAACCTATTGACGGAAAGGAGGAAATTAATAAGCTCTCCTACTACAATCAATGATCTGAAACAGGAGATTAATAATTTCAAGGAGGATATTAGACACCTCAAGGAGAAGAATGTCATCATAGAAGTTCGACTTGATAGTTTTGAAACTCGGAAGCATTTGAGTAATAACTCGGCTTCTTCATCTTCTTGTGAAGGAGAAAGTAATAACCTTAATTTCCTTAAGAACCTGAATTTTTGTAATACCAAAGGTGATTTTTTACAAAGTTTGAAAGCATTTACTTCTCAAAAGTTTTATATGAAAATCACTCTTTTAATAGATTACAATTATAAAAAAGAATTCATTGCTCTTATCGATAGTGCAACAGATTCAAATTGCATCCAAGAAGGACTTATCCCTTCAAGGTATTTTCATAAAACTACTCATAGCTTGAGATCTGCAAATGGAAGCATGATGAATATTGAGTTTAAACTGCCTAAAGCTTTTATTTGCAAAGGAAAAAATTGTGTTCCTCAAAGCTTTGTTTAAGTGAAAGATATCACTAACCAAATTATTTTGGGAGTACCCTTTATCAATGATATTTTTCCTCTTACTTATTGGGATAATGAAAAAATTATTGGTACTTGGAATAATAAACCTTTTATACTAGAATTTATTACTAAATCTTTTACGAGGATGGTTAATGAATCAACCTCAAAATTGATTTTGAAAAATAATTAAGTCAGCTTTATAAAAGAAGAAATAAATAACATTGAGATTGATAATACTCTTCAGAATCCTAAATTGCAGGATAAGATTGCTATTTTACAGAATCAGTTCTCCATTGATATTTGTGGGGACCACCCAAATGCTTTTTGGAATAGAAAGAAGCATGTTGTTAGCCTCCCGTATGAGGATAACTTTGTCGAGGATAATATTCCTACCAAAGCAAGACCTTGTCAGATGAATTCAGATTATCTGGAATTATGCAAGAAAGATATCGAGTCTTTGATTTAGAAAGGCCTGATAAGACATTCCAAGTCCCCATGGTCTTATACAACTTTTTATGTTAATAAACATGCAGAACAAGAAAGTAGTGCCCCCAGGTTGGTCATAAATTATAAACCGCTTAATAAAGCATTGCGTTGGATCAGGTACCCTATTCCTAATAAAAAAGATTTATTAGATAGAGTTTATAATGCAATCATATTTTCTAAATTTGATCTGAAATCAGGTTATTGGCAGATTCAAATAGCTGAGTCTGACAGGTTTAAAATAGCCTTTAATGTCCCTATGTGTTAGTTTGAATGGAACGTTATGCCTTTTGGTTTGAAAAGCGCTCCATCAGAATTCCAAAAAATCATGAATGATATTTTCATGCCATATAGTAATTTCATTATAGTTTATATAGATGATATTATGGTATTTTCAAAAAATATAGAAACCCATTTTTGACATCTTGATTTATTCAAGAAGATTATAATTCAGAATGGCTTGGTCTTATCTGCCCCTAAAATGGCTTTATTTCAGACCAAGGTAAGGTTTTTGGGTCATTATATTGAGAAATGAAATATTAGTCCTATTAATAGGAGTATTGAATTTGCTTCTAAATTCCCTGATGTCATTACTAATAAGACTCAATTGCAGAGATTTCTAGGAAGCCTTAATTATGTTGCTCCGTTTATAAAAGATTTAGCTATTGATACGACTATCCTATACGACAAGCTTAAGAACAATCCAAAAGCCTGGTCGAATGATCATACTGAAGCCATCAAAAGGACTAAGGAAAAGGTTAAACATCTTTCTTGTCTCACTCTAGCCAATCCAAATTGGGAAAAGACCGTTGAGACCGATGCTTCAGATATATGATAAGATGGAGTATTGACATAATATTGCCCTGATAATAAATGACAGTATATCGTCCAATTCTATTGAGGAAAATGGAACGCAGTTCAAAAGAATTATGCCACTGTAGCTAAAGAAATTTTGGCTATAGTGAAAAGTGTTCTCAAATTTCAAGGAGATCTTTATAATCAAAAGTTTCTTATAAAAACTGATTGCCAAGCGGCTAAGTTTATGTTTAATAAAGATTGTAAACATGATGTTTCTAAATAGATGTTTGCTAGGTGGAAAGCGCTACTTGCACCTTTTGATTTTGAGACTCATTATAAGAAGAGTTCAGATAATAGTCTGCCTGATTTTCTGACTAGAGAATATTTGGACTAATTATCGTTCTTCTTTTCAGGATGAGACCTTCATGGACTCCACCTTCAAGGAAGGGAAGGGGACGCAACACAGCAAGAGGGGGTCATATCCTCGCTCAACTAGGAAAACAACTAGTAGCAGCAAATATTAATTCTACTAGTGATAACGGTGTTAATATGAACCATCATATGTATAAGGAATTCCTGGATTTTATGAAATCTAAAAAGGAAACGGATAATACTCCTCCAACTTATTCCACAGTTCTAGCGGATGAAGAAAGCACAGAAGTGTTTGATTTAAATGATAAGAAGGAAGTTATACTCCTTTTAGAAAATAGTGATTTACGCTGGAAACATGATCCCTGGCAATTAATGGCCAGGTATTTAGATTCAGTTAGTTATACTATAACCGCATATAAATACATGATGCATTTTGAGATAATACTCTCAGCTACAGTGTCAGGTGAATTCCAACATTTTTACCCTGCTAATACAAGAAAAGTTTATAACTTTTCGAAGATAATTATAAAGAAGGTTCTCACTCCAGAAGAATGAGGAATGAGTCCTTTAAAAAAAGGGATTATATCCATCCTGAACAGAAAATTGCAGTAAAATACAATTACTGGGATTATGTTGACAGTTTTAATAAAGCTCTATTATATGAGAATGCTAATAAGAAGCATTCATGATTTATAAAGATTTGTTCAAATGTCTTTACTCAGCCAATCCCAAATTGGTTTTGTAAATGATGGACTTTATATGGTCCTTCAATAAAGATTCTACCGGAAAAATACAAGAGTTTATATTCAGAATGGATAGACATATCCCCCAAGCTTTTAAATGTGGAGCAAGATAATATCTTCTTCGAAGGGATGTCTGTTACGTACTTTTTTTATAGAATTTTCTATTCCATGGATTATGAAATGGAATGTAGAATTTCATAATACTTTTGAAGGATTACCATGCCTGCAACGAACTTTTTATACAAAATTTTGGAGCAAGCTGATTTGCAAAGATCTTGAAGGCAAGGTTTATGGCCAGGAAATTCTGGACTTAATAAATAATTCGATTAATAAATATCATGTCTAGGAAATATCAAAACCGCAAGAAGATATTCTTAGCCCATTTAAACAAATTGCTAGGAAGCTTCACACGAAGAAGGGGATAATATCCAGATCGGAAGCTATAGCCTTCTACATGGAAGAAGTCAAGAAAGACTTAATAAAAAATCTTGATATAGATATTGGGGATGATATCTCCATGACATCAGCAAGCCACACCAACCAGGATGATAAGGCGTGTATGGTGGGAGAAGCCCAATGTGATCATAGCATAGAAGAAGTTGATATTGATGCTCTCTTCAAGAAATTCCAAGTGCAAGTGGAGGAATCCTCCACCAAAGCCACATGCAAAGGTAAGGAGAAAACGTGAATGAAGACCCCACAAAACTCAATGTAGGGGTAATACGCCAAACTACTTTAAATAAAGTAAAAGCATCTTTAATAAAGATGAGTAGACACCAAAAGTTATGTCGTCCATGTGTTATAATAAAGAAGACCATGCCTTGTTTGTCGGTCTTATCGTTCTGTTATTGGCCAATATAAAAGTGTGGGCCATCCTTTTTTTTTTTTTTTTTTTGTGATTTAGAACCTCTATATAAGAGGATGTAAGTTTTAGTTAGGAGGCAGGTTTCAGAAAATCCCCTCTTTCTCTATCTTTAAATATTGTAATATTTTCCTTTGTAAGTTTCTCGGAAGTTTGAATAAAAAGTTTTCAGTTTGGTTTGTACATTGACGGGTTTGTAGCTCGACTCCAGGTACTATTCTTTTGTGTTCTTCTTTTATCTATTTCTTTATGTACTTAGCCTAAATGATAGGCTAAACTTTTGGTGTTGAACTATAGCATACTAGGTTATTATAAGAAATGGTGTATGTGTCAATTATGAAGTTTGAACAGTTAGACTGAGGTCAGACATAGGTTATCCAGGCAGGTTTATGAAAGGCTATCGAAGGAATCCGTTAGATTACCCGTTGGCCAGGGAAGGCGCAGGGCAGACCCGGATAGTAGGGAATTTCATAAATTATTGTCAGGATTTCCTATGTTTCTAAAGGTTCCTTGTAGTCTTGACTGATCGATCCGTTATTCATTTGGTATCAAAGCCATGGACTTTTAGTAACGATAGGGTTCAACACACTATTTACTCCTATGAATATCATAAGAGGAAGATCTACTGTTAAAAACAGTAGAAAAGAGGAATATGATATACCGCAACATCTAGATCTACTTAATAAGTGGACTATTCCTAAGATACCTCCCAAAATCATATATTAGATGGGATCCTTTGAGAAACTCAATCTCAAACAGGTTAAAATCACAGAGGAAACTATTACTATTAATAGTGATCATCAGACGTTTAGATTATTATCTAATAATGACTTGGCCCCTTATAGGGATATTTACCGTTTTATGCATATTGGTTTGGTACAGGTGGCATTTAAGTCCCTCACCCTGCGTGGTCTACCTGAAAATTTTATAGTAGCTTTACGTGACGGTAGAAATCATAACTGGAAGAAATCTCTTATAGGGACTATTCAAACTAGTCTAGCTTATGGACCAGTTTATTTCGATGCTTATCCTAATTTACAGATTTCCTTACAGGATGAGAATTCTCTTAGTTCTCTCATGCTTAATGTTAAACTTCATGGTTATGATTATATGCCTGGAACTAAAGTTGTTTGCATTTGTTATAGAATTTATTATAAGCTTTTACACACTTTAAATCCTATGTGTAAAATGATTGATTTAAAAAATGAGACAATTGTTATAGAAACTAATTTTGGAAAATCTAAGGTTGTCACTCGCAGAAGTGAGAAGAAATTGATTTTCCACAAGAATGGGTTATTGAGGGAGCAGCCCTTCCTAAAAATAATATTAATGATGAAGTTTCAGAAATTGAGATAGTTATCCCACCAACCTTTTAATTGGTCGGTAAATCCCGTTGTTATCCTATCATCAATAGTTTTATCACTATTTTTGTTCGTCTTATAGATAGTACTGTACATGAGCATTCTATGTACGGTCGTATAGATCTGTCTATCTGTATACCCATCTATGTTCCATTCATAGATTTTCTTTCCCCATTATAACTATTAGTTATAATATGTTCATGCTCTGCAAGGAGCACATCTTGGGGGAGTAGGTCTAGGATAGTAGTACATCCTTTGAATCGATTTCCTGGCATACTTTTATGAGATTTATTAATCTCATCAGGAAACTCCATATTCTTACTACTTTCTCCCTCTAAAAGGTTATTAACCTTTAAGGGCTTAAGGTTATTACCTTTAAAAGTTTTTTCTAAGAAATTCTCTAAGTCCAAGAAATCCTTCAACTTAAAATCTTCAATATCAGAGGGAGGCTGGATGCTGGCATGAGCCACTTTACCTTTACCTTTAGAACTGGAATTAAGCTGAAAAACAAGTTTATCAACCTTGTCATGCAAAGAAATAGTATGCTCATTGAGATAGTTATCCACCAATCTTTTAATTGGCCGGTAAATCCCGCTGTTATAATATTAGCAATAGTTTTATTACTATTTTTGTTCGTCTTACAGATAGTACTGTACATGAGCATTTTATGTATGGTCGTATAGATCTGTCTATTTGTATACCCATCTATGTTCCATTCATAGATTTCTTTCCCATTATAACTATTAGTTATAATATGTTCATGCTCTTAAAGGAGCACATCTTGGGGAGTAGGTCTAGGGATAGTAGTACATCCTTTGAATCGATTTCCTGGCATACTTTTATGAGATTTTATTAATCTCATCAGGAAACTCCATATTCTTACTACTTTTGGTATCAGGGATAACTATGTCAATTAGGAGCAATGAGATAAAATTCTCTTAGCAGTCAAACAAGAAGATCAAGGATTGACTCAAAACGCTGTCTATATTTTGATTCTTAATATTATTGAATATTTTCTAGGAAGATGGTATGATAATAGCGAAACCATCAGGACCTTACTCTAGAATCTCAGATGTAAGACTCTTACATCATTCAGATTCTACAAGGACGTTTTCGTTTGTAGAGTAATGGAACTACCAGAGTATAATAGCACTCATTGAAAATCCAAATTTATTGATGGATTACCGGCTCTTTTTGCTTAATCATGGCATTGTAGAAATACTACAAAGGAAAAGGCATTAAAGTTAACAATCTTACCATTTTTATTAATTTGAAAAGATTGTAAAGGAGGAAATACTGACTTAGTAATTTCTCCGTTACTTAAAGTAAAGTCTCTTTCTATCATAGAGATGTAATTATGCACATGCTTACACATAAACCAAGGAACAAAAGATATTATGACATTTTGTCTTGATTCAATAAGATCTTTATAAAAATCATCTTGAAAGCTCATTTGTTCATCTTTATTAAAATTTTCAAAAAACCATTTTCGAAAAGGTTTCCATTTAGAATTCTGAAATTCTTTCGAAATTGTTTCTCTTGCCGGTGATCCCGGACTAAAGTCAATAGATTTGTCAGACATCATAAAAACAATTTATGTAGATAACCCATTTGGGAAATTCATTTCAGATTTAGTTATATTCAAATCTGAGCTACATCTAGGAATAGGTATGGCAATATTATCTTTATCAATTTTTATATTATCACATCTATAATTTTTTTGAATTTGAGAAGTAGAAGCTCTTGAAGGAACCTGCACAATATAATTAACAGGGGAGATATATGATGAATCCGATCTAGTCAATCTAGAAGACAAACTATGATTATCACTTCTATTATGCGACACAATAGAATCAGAAAATTTAATTTTCACGCTTACACATAAACCAAGGAACAAAAGATATTATGACATTTTGTCTTGATTCAATAAGATAATTTACTTGCACAAGTTCATAAGAATATTCTTAATTAAATGAATAAAGTGGATATGGACTTAAACAATTAAATTGATCATAAGAGAAAATCTCATGTTTCATTAAAAAAAAAAAAAAACTATACAACAATATATAGAGATATAGACAAGCATCTGCCATTTTGTTTTTGTTTTTGTTTTGAGAAAAAAGGCATAGACGATATTTTTCAGGTGTAAAATTACAAAATATATACTAATAGAGTAATCATGGGTGATAAATCTTATTACCACATTTACATTTCCATGCAAGAAGATAATAAGTATCATGTTGAGAATAAGAAGAAACTTTGTGTTTTCCTTGGTGAATGGGTGCAATTAGGGTAGCCATACAAGGGCTGCAGTTGAAGCATTTGTCAACACTACAGCTTGGTGGCCTTGATCCTACCTTCACTCCCCAATTTGAAATCTCAACACCACCTGTACGTCAATATATCTCATTGATTGACTCACCACTTAAATTATAAATATTTGTGTACTTATATAAATCATTTCGTTAAATGTAAAATTTTAAAGAGTATCAATTAAATTTAGATACCGAGAATAGTGTATTTTTAACCATGACTATTTGCAATTTGTAGACACCAATCTTCTTCTCTTTCTTCTTCATTATTTTTATGAGTAACGCATGAAAAGAGGAAACTAATGATGGCATCAATTTTATTTTTTTTATAAATAAAATAATTTAATGCATATTTAAAGCACTACGAGAGCAATTAAGTATCATTTAATAAAATACTACTGACCTGTAATTGGAACATGACATAAAAAGGCAATGATCAAGAGTCCACTAGCAATTACTACTACAATTCTCAGCTCTTGACTTGAATATTTAGTGAATGAAGCCATGAATAGCAAACACTTTCAAATTTTCATAAATCTTGTCCTATTTTTGCAGCCCTATTGAATGTTAAGAGACAGACCATTAAATATACAACAAATAATTCACTCATAAATTAGAGTGGGGCATAGAGGGTGTCCCCCTTGCATCTTGCATAATAGTGATACATTTCTACGTGACATGATATTTGTTGGTTGTTTAGAAATAAATGCTCTCTTCTTCAACCTGTCTCGAGGGCCAAAAAATAATTGTACTCCCTCTTGTCTCTAATTACTTGTCTGCTTTTAAATTAATACACTTATGAAGAAAATAATATTTGACATAGTGAGTTTACCATTTTACTTCTAATTTGATGTGGATGAATTAAAAACTTAAGGTTTTCAAAAAGTTTTTCCTTTGTCAAAATAATTAATTGAGGGTATAAATAAGTAAAAAAATTGTCATTTCTTAATTTATCAAAATCGACAAATAACTAGGAAAAAAAAAAAAAGTGAACAAATATATATTACTCCATCTGTCCAACAATAGTCAACTTATTACTACTGTTATTTTGACCTCCATTAATTCCTTCTCCCAAAGTAAGAGAAAGAGAATGTATGCAATAGGCTTAGACTAGAGAGGGGCTACAATTTATCACGGTTGGTCTAAATATTATGGATTATATCACTGCATTTATGATTGAAAGAAATTATTTTTCTGATGTCACACTTCAGTCTTCACATGGAAGTGACCTCAAGATTTAAAAATTTCAGGGCCACTAATATTATCTTAGCTTAAATATGACCTTTAAGATAAACTTAAAATAAAAATAATGAAAATAAGGGTCTAGTTGGATTAGAACCCAAGTCTCACTGGTGGTAGCTTTGGCATGTACCAGTAGCATAACATCATCCTTATGCTCCTTGTGGTGCACTGTTAATTATATTCTAATTTCTATCAGTTTCTCAAGATAGATAAACATATATACACATGATTTTTCCCGAAGTTAATGGATGCACGTGCACCCACACCTTATAGGTGGGTCCGCCTCTGTTAAATGTCACGACTCACAACCCAAATTGGTTCACTTTAGTAGTAAAATACTCCATCCGTTTCAAAAAGAATGATCTAGTTTCCTTTTTAGTCCGTTTAAAAAATAATGACCCATTTTTTTTGGAACACTTTAACATCAACTTTTCACGTGGCATGTTTAAAACTACAAGATTAAAAAACCACAAAATTAAAAAGTCTTCTTTCTTTTCGAAAACTTCATTTCAAATCAAACTAGATCATTCTTTTTTAAACGGAGGAAGTACAATTCAACAAATTGCCCACCATGACTTCGTAGGGTCTAAGGTAAAACAGAACGCCTTAATGGGATTCTATTACATATTATAGAATTTTATTTGAACCAATTTGTATACGTATAGTACCTTAATCGTATATATCGAGACTTCACATCCCTTTTTTTAAATATTAATTTTTTGCATATATTGCCGTACTTAAAATGTGTAGGGATTATTAAAGTATTATGGTCATTTGACCAAGTTTTTAAGAAAAACAAACTTTTTTTTTGTAGTGTTTCTCTGAAAAATACCTTTGGACATAAAATTTCATAATTTTCAATAAATTGAAAAAAGTAACATAAGTATATTTTAATTTTTTTTCTACTTTAAAATACTCAAAAAAATGTCAAAAATAATTCTAAATTGTTATATTTTTTACTTTAAAAACAAATAAAGCTTTTTAAAAATTTTCACAATAAAACATGCTCGAAGATATGCCCAAATATTAAATTTCAACTTGTCTTGACAATTAAGAAATAAAATTTAATATTTGTATGACAAGATAAACACTAATAATTTGAATTTCAAATAAATTTAACTCACACTCAATTCAAATTCACACTCTTAAACACCCTGAAAGATAAACACTAATAATTTAAATTTAAAATAAATTTAACTCACACTCAATTCAAATTCAATACTTTGATATATCTTGAATTTGAATTGAGCGTGAGTTAAATTTATTTTAAATTTAAATTATTAGTGTTTATCTTGTCATTCAAATTTTAAATTTTATTTCTTAATTGTCATCTCAAATGAACTGCCACCACCTATTTATTAAAATACTTTTGAATTATCAGTTATTACTTGTTCCTATCTAAATTATTACCAGAACTAACCCAAATGAAAAAAGGAATTGGCTTTTTTAGTTGAGTGGGGTCGGGAAAGGTTAAGAAATGGGTAAGATGATTGTTTAAAGTTGTGTGGTATTTTTAGAAATTAAATAAAAACGATTCAAGATATTTTTTTAATTCAATAAATATACTGTTGTTAACGAAAAGAGTAAATATACATCATTTGTTAGTCAACGTATATATGCATCATTTATTAAACATATAATGACAACAAACTAGTCAAAACATTCATTTCATGTTCTGTAATTGATGTTACAACAAGGCTAAACAGAGAGTTATAATACTACATCAACATATCTTTCTCGCTTTTCAGTTTAAACATCTAAGCAAAAGATCAAGATCAGCTTAAATCTATGTAGACAACGTTTGCTTTAGGTGATGCAAACAAAATTTTTGAGATCTCATAGAAAAACTCTAATCTTGTGTCAAGAAGTTCATGATCAAGAAACTATTGATCTATTATAATTCTCTCTAACACCGGGGAGTTGGCTAACAAAAGCTTGTTAAACTGCATCTTAGACGTTTTTCCTATAAATTACCCAACTTAAGTTCCTCGAGGTGATCAAATGTCATGTCTGATAAACTTTTGAGTTTAAGTGATTCTTCAGTATCACTGTCATATTCATCGAAAGCCTAAGAAAGATAACACAAAGTCAACTCTCGGAACCAAAAAGTACGACAAATGACCACTACATAAGGAAAAAAAGAGAGTTAAAGCACTAGAAACCTACATTTTGAGATATTTCAAATATGGAAAGCTTCTTATCAAGCAAAAAACATATGAGAGCTTATATGATTCCACGAGCAAAATGTTAGGTAGGTAAAATCGTTTGACACTATTAGGATTAAAGAAAAGCTTTATTGGTGCTTCATATCCTTCTTCACCAAAGAACTAAGAAAAGTGATGATTTCAATAACAATGCACATTTATTTCTTATCAAGATAGTTTAGGAAAAAAGGGAATCCCTAACCTATCTGGATAAGAATTAAAGGCGCATTGTAATTGAATCATCATTTATCTTGGTTCTTTGTTGAAGAAGAATATAAAGCAACAACAAGGCTTTCCTTTAATCTTAACAATGTCAAACGATTTTACCTGTCCGATATTTTGTTGGTGGAATCATATAAGCTCTCGTATGCTCTTTGCTTGATAAGAAGTTAATTATATATTTCGAACATCTCAAAATGCAGGTTTGTAGTGTAACTCTTTTTTCCCCTTAATTAGTAGTTATTTATCGTATTTTTTGGATCATCAAAATCTGAGAGTTGACTTCTTGTTATCTTTCTTAGATTTTCGATGAAGATGACAGTCATACTAAAGAATCACTTGAACTCGAAAGTTTGTCGAACATGACATTTAATTCTTACCTTTTATTTTGAATTTCTCTTTGTTTCATGGAGCTCAACCTACAAAGAAAAACAATGGATATTTTCATGTAATTCCAGTTTGCTTCTACTAAAATCTGTTCATTTTAAGTAATAAAATAAATAAACATAATAAGTTCTTTCACTTTCTAGATTTAGAACATCAAATCAACAATTTTACTAGAATTAAAATTTGAAAGTCCTAAGAAACCTATGTAACTATAGTTACACGCTGACCGAAAAGGAAAAGTATGTGATTTTAAAAAAAATAATAGTAAAGTAAATTTTGAATATTTTTTATGAGTATTTTAATTATATGACACTTTTTGGACTCTTAAGTCTTCACCCTTAATCAAGAGTAAGCAATTTGGTTTTTAACTATTTAGAGGAATTGAGAAAATGATTTTATACTTTTATGAAAAGCAAGCAGGTTCTATACAAATATATCATCAAGAATTTACAAAACATTCATCTAGGATCACAAACTAGCTAGATCATTGTCTCTTAGGGTGTTCCTGAATGGACAAAAAGAGGAACTTAAAACTGACGTTATAATTCACCAAAACAGTTTATAAAAAAAGCAAAAGCATGCAAATCAAATTGAGAAGAACAAAACGGACAAACTTTTGGACAAAATTGAGCAAATTTTATACATATACAAACTAACATTCGATACCCCTCTCTCTCTATATATATATTCCCCTCATACCTCAAAATAATAAAATATATCAATAGACTAATTAAAAATTTACCTATAATCAGGGGGGAAATGGAATGAAGTCCAGCAAGGGCGAATTTGCACTATTAGGAATTTTTTATTGTACAAACAATAAAGCCTGGAAAATGAATTTTGAGGAAGAAGGAGGGAATTTTGTTCCTATTTTTTGAAGACTACTGTGTAGAGAGTCTCTAACTTCACACATAGTACTCTGTCTGTATACATTCTACACTTCTATCTTTGATGGAATATATATAGTCTAATCTTGCGTATATTATACGCTCCTATCTTTGATTAGATATAAAGACATTTAACTCTTCTTTGACCTTTGACTAGATGTACTATTATTGTAAATGGTCTGCGTACATTCCGCACTCATATCTTTGACTGAATATATATACATTTAACCCTTCTTTGACCTTTGACTAGATATATTATTGTTGTAATATGATTAGTGGTCATTTTCCATTCAATTCCCAAAAAATCTTTTTATTTTATTTATTTTTGTCTCTAATGATTTAATATTTATGTATTTTTCATTTAATATTCTTATATATTGTCAGGATCCGAGCCTACACCCTAGACGTGACCGGCACTTGAGAACCATTGATGGTGCCCAAACGAACCCTCATCCTGGCTGACTACAAGCGGAAGACTAACTCAAGCATATAAAGCCTAAAAATCGAGTAAAATTCATTGAACTCAATTACAAATCTTTAACTCAAATGAATAACTCTGAATGAATCTCTATATTAAACTCGCCATAAAATAGGCAACTTAAGTCTTTAAAACATTTAACAAAATAAATGAACAAACTTCTGAAACTCTATTGTCTATTTATGAAGCTAACTGACAAAGATGGAAGTCGGGATAAGACTCACGACATCCTAACAACTGATATAACTGAAAGTACAAGTGGAACCCTCCGGAAGCAAGAGTCTCACCATAGCTAACTCGAACTGCATGTGGTATCAACAAAACGCCTGTTGATGATCATGAGTACATATATCTGCATCATGAAATGATGCAGGTCAAATGGCTCAGTACGTGAAATGTATGAGCATGTAAGGGGAATTCTAAAGCATAAACATAAGGTTGGACTTGATAAAAAGGAAACATACTTACCTCTTCTCAATGAAATGTATGAGCATGTAAGGGGAATTCTAAAGCATAACATAAGCTTGAACTGGTGGAATAGAAACATACTTACCTCTTCTCAACTCACTAAACTCAACTCAACTCAAAAAACACAGTTCAACTCAACTCAGAGAAAATAGGGCTCAACTCAATGATAAGATATTCAACTCAGTGAAATAAGGCTCAACTCAATTAGAAGATACTCGACTCTGGGTACTCAACTCTGGATACTCAACTCAATATAAAGCAACAATACAGATGCAATATATGGAAACCTTTTAAAACAGTAGAAAACAACTTAATGTATTGAAAAATACAATAGTAACTCAGTTTGTATGAAATGATACAATATAAATTCTGTTTGTATATGAAAATACAAAGTAAACTCTATGTATATAAGTGTAACATCTCGCAATTTAAAATAACTAGGAAGAAGCTAATAATTGGAAATAGTCATTTTTGGAAAGAATTAAAATCTGGAAATTTGTTTACGTTAGGAAAAGTTGAGTTTTGGTCAGGCCATAACTTCTAGCTCAAGATGATTTGGGTGTACTTCCAGATATGGTTGGAAATAACTTCGACTGGTCTTTCCAACACCGCTGAGTTTGCACGATTCCGAGTTTGTATGAGTAAGTTATACCCTTTGGAAGTTGGGCTGTTGGATTAAGGAAAGTCTAATTCAGATTTTGGAAGGGTAATTTAGTCTTTTCCTTACCTAATTAATCTAATTCATTTTTAGGAGTTTAATTGGGGTAAATTCTAGATATTAGTCAGTTTAGAAAAGTGAATTTTACGCTAGGGCTTGGAGAAGAGGAGAAAAGAGGAGAAAGGAGAAGGACGTTTAAGATTCGTCGATTTCGTCGAGGTTAGCTTGTGGATTTCGTCGGGGGTGATCCCTACAAGGTATGTGAGATCACATAGCATAGGTTTAGTTCACCCACGCACCAACCATGATTCAATTCAACGAATTTAAGTTTTTGAAAGTTTAGAAATTGAGTTCTTGATGAACATTGTTGAAAGTTTCGTTGAATTCTTGTGGATTATGTTGTTGAAGTTTCTTGATGATTTGATTCATATTTTCGGGTATAATTTCGAGTTGAATCTATTGTATATTGAGGGTATTAATGATTCTAAGTGTTTGGGGAAAGAACCAAGTGAAATTAGATGGTTTAGAGTTGAAAAACGAATAAGAAAGTTCAGAGTTTTCTGGGGAGGGGGCTGGGGCACTGCGCCTCCCAGAGAGCCACAAAAGTTCCTCTGAACTTTGAGCTCTGGCGCGCCGCGCTAGCCAGAGCGCCACAGCAAGCTCTCTGAACTTTGAGGGCTGGCCCGCGCCTCTCAGAGCGCCAGGAACACTAGTTCTCCCCATTTCTTCCCCACCTTTTTGTACTTGTTCCTTAGCAATTGTACATATGTTTTCTAAGTTGATTCCAACACTCTAAGGTACATGTAAACATCATGAAAACATCCATAAACATGAGATCATGAACATTGAATCCATAATCCAATTCAAGGAAGGTTAAGATCAAAGTAAAGAGAAGTTAAGAGTCAAGTCTAGAAGTTAAGAAGCAAGTCAAAGCAAAGTTTATAAAGTTTTCCAAAGTCTTTAACAAACTTTTTAACTTTAGTTTGAAGACTTAAGTTTCAAGTTAAGCAAAGAGTAAAGAGTTGAGTTCATTTCTCAAAAAGCTATAAGGGAACTAAGTATTCCCATAGAGTTTATAAATGTTTTTCACATTTGAGTAAGAAAAGGGAACATCGATTCCAAGAGAGCTTTTAAGCTATGTTTTGAGTAATTATCTCAAAACCAAAGAAAGAAGTTTGTTTTTAAAACCTATGAGCTAAGTTATAGTTTTTGGGAGTAGTATTGAGCACCGATATGGGGATGCGAGTTCATATTAACTCAAAGTCGCCATAAAACCATGGTAGCCATCATGGGTAGTCAATGATCATACTCTTTAGATGAATCCTTAAGATGCTTTTATCATAGACTAGTGGATCCACTAAGTTAAGTGTTCTATATGACGACATAGTATAGGATAGTTCTAGCAGCGTGTGTAAGACCCTGTATCACCACTTAGGCTCATAGTGGTGGTTGTCGGTTAGAGAAACTCCCACATAAACTATATTACTTTATTATATGAGTAAAGTTGAGGTTGTTATTGCATTTTATTTTACGAACAAAGTTGCTTTTACTGTTTTACAAAAAATTTCACATATTGCATGTGTTTCATTGCTTTATTTTGAGTTAAGTATTCACGAGTTGAGAAGAGCCAAGGTAAGTGTTTCTTTCAGATTCCTTTCAAGCTTAAGTTATGTTTAGCATTCCAACTCACATACTCGTACATTCAATATACTGATGTCAGTTGGCCTACATCGTCTTATGATGTAGACACAGGTAACCAGGATCAGCATCCAGTGCCTCATTGATTAGGTTCAGCACTCAGAGTCAGTTGGTGAGCCTTCTTGCTTCCGGAGGGCTCCTTTTTACATTTCTTTTCTAGTTATCAGTTATTAGGATGATCGAGGGTCCTGTCCCGACATCCCTCCTTGTTTTAGATGCTTCATAGACAATTAGTAGTTCAGTTGTATTTACTTTATCATTCAGATGTTGTTTAAAGACTTTATTTTCCGTTTTGGCTAAGTGTTATATCTCTTTAAAGTTATGTTTTGAGATTATCTTGTTAAGTTAAGTCTTCCGCTGAGTTAAGAAGACCTCACTGGTTCTATTGGATATCACACTTATTTAGTGCAAATATATTTTCATTTTACTAACGTCGTTTCATATTAGCTCTTCTGTTTTTTAATCTTTTCTCCCTTTCAACTGTGATTGTTTATATTTTTCTCTGCCTATTTTGTGCAAATGTTTTATATTGCAATTACTTCATTATCAACTTCACCCTTTGAGTATAAGGGATAAGGTGTGGATTTTAAATTTAAATTGTAAGCATGGAGACATCTCTTATTCTCTTGAAAAAATTGTTGCATGAGGTATATAAAGGACCATGACTTAAATAGTATTTCTCTCTTTTATGTAGCTAATCTGATAATGATCAAGTTATGTCTAGGAATAAACAATGTTTTATTCTCCACTTTATGTAATAGCACGTTAATTGATTATTAAACAATTTCATTTTGTTTCACACAAATTATGCCTTTAATTATTTTTTAATTTTAATTTTTTTAATCGTGCAGAGCGTGGACAAATACATTAGTATATATAAAGCTGATTAGCTGAATAATAAAAAAGTGAGATGGCATATCTCATTAGACAAAATCGCTATTTATCTTTTTCTCTTAGAATTTTGAATTTTTTGAACTAAAAAATATGTTTCTTTAATGACTATACCTTTCCTCATTATTGTCATTTATTTCCTTTCCTATTTTCTTACAAATCATCATCATAGAGATAATGGACATTTCAATTTTTTCCCTTCAAAATTTCTACGGATTTTCATAAAAATACGTCCATTTTCTTGCAACACCTTAATTATAGAGATAATGAAATATTTAAAAAATAAAACTAATCCATTAGAAACTCAAAAGCCTTTATCACAATTTGTAACATTCCATAAACCATGTAGCCAAAACTATAAAATTTATTATATGAGTAAAGTTGAGGTTTTTATTGCATTTTCTTGAACGAACTAAGTTGATTTTACTGTTTTACAAAGCTTTTCATATATTGCATGGGTTTCATTGCTTTATTTTGAGTTAAGTATTCATGAGTTGAGAAGACCCAAGGTAAGTGTTTCTTTGAGATTCCTTTCAAGCTTAAGTTGTGTATAGCATTCTAACTCGCATACTCATACATTCAATGTACTGATGCCAGTTGGCCTGCATCATCTTATGATGCAGATGCAGGTAACCAGGATCAGCATCCAGCTCCTCGTTGATCAGGTTCAGGTTCAGCACTCAGAGTCAGTGGGTGAGCCTCCTTGATTCCGGAGGGCTCCTTTTTACATTACTTATCTAGTTATCAGTTGTTAGGATGATCGGGGGTCCTGTCCCGACATCCCTTTTTGTTTTAGAGGTTTCATAGACAGTTAGTAGTTCAATTGTCTTTACTTTATCATTCAGATGTTGTTTAAAGACTTCAGTTGCTGTTTTGGCTAAGTGTTATATCTCTTTAAAGCTATGCTTTGAGATTATCATGTGAAGTTAAGTTTTTCGCTGAGTTAAGTAAGCCAGGCCAACAGTTCGCTTGGGGCCAACAACGGTTTTCGAGTGCCAGCCACGTCCGGGGTGTAGGCTTGGGGAGTGACAAACTTGGTATCAGAGCATAGAGTTCAAGAATCCTAGGGAGTCTATGAAGACGTGTCTGTAGAGTCCTAGTTATCGGTGTGAAGTGCGCCACATCTATAATTAGGAGGCTGCAACATTTAGGAAATTCCTTCACTTCTTTCATACTCATTTCGTGTGTTAGAGTTTTATCTCTAAAAAGTTTCTTTCTAACTCGTGCTTGCGCGTAACCGATTGTGAATTGAACTGTTTTGAGAGTGATTTCATGGGGCGTTTCTTTCCCCGTGAGGTAAGAGAAGCAAATAGATGGTTGCCAACGTGAGGAGCAGGATGAGTTTATTCATTGTTGGGTTGTCTCATCTGTCATATAAGGAAAGTAAGGCAGTTATGCTAATAGGTGACTTGGGCATAGCAAGGCTGATGATCCATGTGCAACAAGTTGAGAAGGACAAGTTGAGGGATAGAGAAGGGTTTAAGAATAAGAGGGCTAAGACATCAGGGAATGAATCCTGGTAGCAAAAGAGTAATGTGAACCGGTCTTCTTTCCAACATAAGCAGAAAGGACCTTTTCCATCATCTGCTGGTGCACCTGCACCAAGAAACAAATGTGAGTACAAAAGTCAGAATTCGCAGAATTTCAGAGCTAAACCTGCACAGTCGCAAGGTAGTATGGCACAAGGGGGTACTAAGATTGTTGCATGTACTAAGTGTGGTAGGAACCACCCAGGTAAGTGTCGTGATGGCCAGTCAGGTTGTTTCAAGTGTGGACAAGAGAGTCACTTCATGAAAGAGTGCCCTAAGAACCGGCAAGGTAGTGGGAATCAGGGCAATAGAGCCCAATCTTCATCAGTTGCTCCACCAGATACGGCTGCACCTAGAGGAGCTACTTCCGGTACTGGCAGAGGAACAAACCTTCTTTATGTGATCACTAGTATTAGCCAAGAGCAAGAGAACTCTCCAGATGTTGTCACTTGTATGATCAAAGTCTTTACTCTTAATGTTTATGCTTTGCTAGACCCAGGAGCAAGTTTATCTTTTGTAACTCCTTATGTTAATAAGTTTGATGTTCTTCTTGAAAAACTTTGTGAACCCTTTTGTGTTTCTACACTTGTTGGGGAGTTTATTCTAGCTGAGTGAGTTTATCGTGATTGTGTCATTTCCATCAATCACAAAGACACCATGGCTGATTTAATTGAGTTAGATATGGTAGAGTTTGACGCCATTCTAGGTATGGACTAACTTCATGACTGTTATGCCTCTATTGATTGTAGAACTCGAGTTGTTAAGTTCCAAATTCCTAATGAGCCAGTCATAGAGTGGAGTAGTAGTTCAACAGTGCCTAAGAGTCATTTTATTTCATACCTTAAGGCAAGAAAGTTAGTTTCCAAGGGTTTTGTCTATCACTTAGTCTGAGTTACTAACTCTAGTGTTGAGATACATCTCATTCAGTCAGTTTTAATAGTAAAAGAGTTTGTAGAAGTTTTTCCAGATGAACTACCTGGAGTCCCTCCTGAGAAAGAAATAGACTTTGGCATAGACATTCTTCTTGATACTCATCCTATCTCTTTTCCGCTATATAGAATGGCACCAACAAAATTGAAAGAGCTTAAAGAGCAGTTGAAAGATCTGCTAGATAAGAGTTTCATTCGACCAAGTGTCTCACATTGGGGCACTCCGGTCTTGTTTGTGAGAAAGAAAGATGGTTCCCTTAGGATGTGTATAGATTACCATCAGTTGAACAAGGTTTCCATCATGAACAAGTATCCTCTTCTGAGAATTGATGATCTTTTTGATCAACTTTAGGGTGCTTCTTGTTTTTCTAAGATGGACCTCAGATCTGGCTACCATCAGTTGAAAGTAAGGGAGTGTGATATTCCCAAGACAACATTTAGGACCCGTTATGGTCATTATGAGTTTTTGGTCACGTCGTTCGGTTTAACTAATGCACTGCCAGTGTTCATGAACCTTATGAACAGAGTATTCAAGCCTTATTTAGATATGTTTGTTATCGTTTTCATTGATGACATTCTAATCTATTCGAGGAATGAGGAATATCATGCTAGCCATCTCAGAATAGTTCTTTAGAATTTTAAAGATAAGGAGTTATATGCTAAGTTCTCTAAATGTGAGTTTTGGCTTTAGTCTGTGGCGTTCTTTGGCCACATAGTTTCCGGTGATGGAATTAGAGTTGATACCCAAAAGATAGAGGCAATGCAGAATTGGCCTAGACCCACATCTCCAACTGATATTAGGAGTTTCTTGGGTTTGAATGGATATTATAGAAGGTTCGTAGAGGGGTTATCATCTATTTTATCTCCTTTGACCAAGTTAACTCAAAAGACAGTTAAGTTTCTATGGTCTGAAGCTTGTGAGAAAAACTTTCAGGAATTGAAAAAAAGGTTAACTACTGCCTCAGTATTGACCTTACCAGAAGGTACTCAAGGTTTTGTTGTGTATTGTGATGCATCTAGAGTTGGTTTGGGTTGCGTATTAATGCAGAATGGCAAAGTTATAGCTTATGCCTCCAAACAGTTGAAAGTTCATGAGAAGAATTACCCGACCCATGACTTAGAGTTGGCTGTTGTAGTATTTTCTTTGAAGATATGGCATCATTATTTTTATGGTGTTCATGTAGATATATTCACTGATCACAAGAGTCTTCAATATGTGTTCACTCAGAAAGAGCTTAATCTCATACAA
Organism: Solanum tuberosum; assembly: GCF_000226075.1. Lineage (NCBI taxonomy): Eukaryota > Viridiplantae > Streptophyta > Magnoliopsida > Solanales > Solanaceae > Solanum > Solanum tuberosum. The sequence goes on along the minus strand of NW_006239406.1, from coordinate 8,644 downwards.
AGGAGGTGGTTAGAATTATTCAAGGATTATGACATGAGTATTCTTTATCACCCAGGTAAGGCTAATGTGGTTGTTGATGCTTTAAGTAGGTTGTCTATGGGTAGTACCGCCCATGTTGAGGAAGAAAAGAGAGAGTTAGCGAAAGATGTGCATAGACTTGCATGCCTGGGAGTCCGATTAATGAATTCCATATAATGAGGAGTAGTGGTGATGAATGGGGCTGAATCATCATTAGTGTTAGAAGTAAAAGAGAAGTAGGACCAAGATCCCATTTTGCTTGAATTGAAGGCAAATGTTCATAAGCAAAAAGTTATGGCTTTTGAACAAGGGGGAGATGGTGTATTGAGGTATCAAGGCAGATTGTGTGTACCAAGGGTGGATGAACTCCAAGAGAGGATCATGGAGGAAGCTCATAGCTCCAAATATTCCATTCATCTGGGTTCCCCAAAGATGTATCGCAATTTGAGAGAAGTTTATTGGTGGAGTAACATAAAGAAGGGCATTGCAGAGTTTGTGGCTAAGTATCCGAATTGCCAACAAGTTAAAGTAGAACATCAAAGGCCCGGTGGTTTGGCTCAGAATATAGAATTCCTAGAATGGAAGTGGGAGATGATTAATATGGATTTCATAATAGGTTTGCCAAGGTCTCACAGGCAGCATGATTCGATATGGGTGATTGTTGATAGAATGACAAAATCAGCCCACTTTTTGCCGATAAAGACTACCCATACAACAGAGGATTATGCCAAGTTGTATCTTCAAGAGGTGGTAAGACTTCATGGAGTTTCGATCTCCATTATTTCAGACAGAGGTGCGCAATTTACTGCACAGTTTTGGAAGTCATTCCTAAAAGGCTTGGGTTCAAAGGTGAACTTGAGTACTGCTTTTCATCCTCAAACAGATGGTCAAGTAGAGCGCACCATTCAGACCTTAGAGGATATGTTGAGGGTTTGTGTGATTGATTTCAAAGGTAATTAGGATGATCACCTACCTCTTATTGAATTTTCTTACAACAATAATTACCACTCGAGCATCCAAATGGCTCTGTATGAAGCTCTTTATGGGAGAAGATGCAGATCTCCTATTGGGTGGTTTGAAGTTGGTGAAGCTGGATCGATAGGACTAGATTTAGTTCATCAAGCTATGGCGAAGGTTAAAGTGATTCAAAAGAGGTTGAAGACGGCATAAAGTCGTCATAAATCTTACACTGATGTTAGGAGAGGGGAGTTAGAGTTTGAAGTAGATGATTGGGTTTACTTGAAAGTTTCACCCATGAAAGGTGTTATGAGATTTGGTAAGAAGGGGAAACTTAGTCCTTGGTATATTGGCCCTTATAGAATATCGAAAAGGGTAGGTAATGTAGCTTATAAGTTAGAGCTACCACAAGAGTTAGCAGCGGTTCATCCGGTATTCCATAGTTCTATGTTGAAGAAGTGCATGGGAGATCCTTCACTTATCATACCAACTGAAGATATTGGTATCAAGGATAGCTTATCTTATGAGGAGATTCATGTTCAGATTCTAGATCGTCAAGTTCACAAGTTGAGTACAAAAGAGGTAGCGTCAGTCAAAGTTATTTAGAGGAATCAATTTGTTGAGGAAGCTACCTGGGAAGCTGAGGAGGACATGAAGAAGAGATATCCACATCTCTTCGAATTCAGAGAAGTTCCAAATTAAGGTACTAATCCTTTTCTTGGTATTTATTTATAAGTTGGCATGTTTTTTTTTGCATTTGCTTGTTGGGTGTTTGAACTGAATGATTGATGTTACACCCTTAGCCTAGTAAGAGTAATCTCATTCGAGGAAAAATGTTCCCAAGAGGGAGATATTGTAACATCTTGCAATTTAAAATAACTAGGAAGAAGCTAATAATTGGAAATAGTCATTTCTGGGAAGAATGAAAATCTGGAAATTTGTTTAAATTGGGAAAAGTTGAGTTTTGGTCAACTTCAAAAGGCCATAACTCCTAGCTCAGGATGCGTGAGGTGTACTTACATATATGGTTGGAATGATCTTTCCAACGCCGCCGAGTTTGCGCGATTCCGAGTTCGTATGAGTAAGTTATGCCCTTTGGAAGTTAGGCTGTTGGATTAAGGAAAGTCTAATCCGGATTTTGGAAGGGTAATTTAGTCTTTTCCTTACCTAATTATTCTAATTCATTTTTAGGATTTTAATTGGGGTAAATTCATATTTTAGTCAGTTTAGAAAAGTGAATTTTACGCTAGGGCTTGGAGAAGAAGAGAAAAAAGGAGAAAGGAGAAGGACGTTTAAGATTCGTCGATTTCGTCGAGGTTAGCTTGTGGATTTCGTCGGGGGTGATCCCTAAAAGGTATGTGAGATGAAATAGGGTTGGGATAGTTCACCCATGCGCCAACCATGATTCAATTCAGCGAATTTAAGTCTTTGAAAGTTTAGAAATTGAGTTCTTGATAAACATGGTTGAAAGTTTCGTTGAATTTCTTGTGGGTTGTGTTGTTGGAGTTTGTTGCGATTTGATTCATGTTTCCGGGTGTAATTTTGGTTT
>NW_006239406.1:0-2002 GCF_000226075.1 Solanum tuberosum | reverse complement strand
CAATTATTCTTTTATTAGCATAGAAACTTGGTATCTCAATTTCTTGTATCTCTGGTTGTTGTCCGATATCTTCTGGAATTATCATATCTCTGGTTAATCCTATTTTTACAACTTGTATTATTGGTTTTATTTCATCATATAGTATCTCTGCTGGGGCCGCATAAAACTTTACATAAACTAGATTGCCTTTTGTAACTCTTTTATAGGTTATGAATGCTTTGTGTATCTCTGGTATACCGCTTAGTTCTTCTCCATCGTATGTATAAACTGTACTTAATAATCCATAGTTGTAATAGGTTTTGACTAAATTTGCTTTAGTTTTTGGTTGAGCTATCAACTTATTATACCCTTGTAATTTTTGGGTTAATAATCTGGGTTGGTTCTTTAGTGGTGTTAGATCTGGGGATTTAAAGATTCAAATATGTTTGGATTTTGTGTATATTCCTAATATAGGTTTGTGTGATATGGTTATAAATTTTTTTGTCTTTGTTTAAGCTCTCTGCATATGTTGAGGTTTGTGGTGATATAATCAATGGGTCTTTTTGTATTTTTGGCGTAAATGGTTTTTCAAACATTTTGTTTAGATTAGTGCTTGTATATTGTTTCCTAACTGTTTTGCTTGTACTTGCAGCTGCATTGAAACAATCATTATTGGTTTTTTGGAGTATCCCAATGTCTCCTTCTAGCTCTGGATGTTTAGTGTCTTCCGATCGGCATATCTCTGCATGTTTATAGTCATGCGACTGACTTATAGCTTTAGACTTTAGTTTTTGTATCTCATTGTCCATACTATCCACTTTGGTACAAGGTGTAGTAATAGCTTTGAGTATATCTTCAATTGTATTTTATTTCTCAGTCTGAGTAGCTTTGTCTTGATAAGTAATCTGCAATAACATTTTTGTCAGTTTTTTATCAACTTCATTAGTAAATGTAAAATTTAATATATTTAATACCAATCTTCTCATTTCTTTCGTAGTTACTGAATCTTGTATTTTTCTTGTTAGCCACCATTTTACTTGTGTATTATCGGTCCTTATAATAAATTTGTTATATACAATATATGGTTCAAATGATAGTAAACATTTATATACTGAATATAATTCTTTCCTATTTATTTCTCATCTTATTTCTGTATTAGTAAATGTTCCTGAATAATATCTACAATGATGTTCTATTTTTTCTTTATCATACCTATATTTTAAGACTCCTCCATAACTTTTTTCACTGGCGTCTCATTCACTATATAAGTAAATATTTTGTTTTCGTCAGGAAAATATAGTTTAGGTAGGTTCTTACATAATAGTTTTATTTTTTGTATTTGTGTTTGGTCTTTTTTATCAAACTGGTATTCTACATCTTTCTTTAATTTTTGTTGTAATAGTTTTAAACTCTCTGCTAATTTTGGTATGTATTTTCTTACTTTGTTTACTAGTCCTAGAAATGATTGTAATTTCTTTTTTGTATCTAGTTGTTCATTTGAGTTAATTATTTTTTGTACTATGTGTGTTTGCATTTTTATTCCATTTTTATCTATTTGTATTCCTAAGAATTCTATTTCTTTTTCATTATGTCTGTTTTCTTTTACTTAGACTTATGCCTGAATATTCTATAATATATATAAATTTTCTAATAATCTTATATGTTCATCTTGTGTTTTGAAATATAGTAATATATCATCAATATATACTACACAATTTTCTAATTGTTTAAAGTAGTTATTCATAAAGTGTTGATATCTACCTGGTGCATTTTTATATCCAAATGGTAATACATTTCATTCATAAAATCCCTTGTGATACTGTAAATGTTGTAAGCTTTTTAGATTCTTCTTCTAACTTTAAGTGGTAAAATGCTGATTTGCAGTCAAATTTACCAAAGTAATTATATCCTTGTATTTGTCTTATTTTTAATATTTTATTTGGTATTGGGTAACTATATGTTTTAGTTTTTGCATTTAAATTTCTATATATATTTCTTCTATAGTTAATATCTTATCCCATAT